>NW_024068097.1:97500-257548 GCF_009389715.1 Phoenix dactylifera | reverse complement strand
CTACCCGCACAAGGTGAAGATCTGATCTTCTAATGTTTTTAAAAGTTTTTAATCCTTATCTATCTACGAACGGTTTTAAACAACGTTATGCGATGAACGGTTGATCCCGCGCATGCCTCTTCCGCTGCATCTGTAATTTCTGAAAATTTTCTGCGGCATGGGCGGGTTCCTAACAGTGGTATCAGAGCATAGGCATCATAGATTAAGGTAAGGATTAATTATTAATAGGCTTATTAGATCTGAAATTTAAATGATTATGCATGCTGAAAATTTTTTGCATGCAGATTTTTTCTAGGGTGCTGATTTTTGCATGCTGATTTTTATGTGATAAAAAGATTTTCTAATCGCATTGTTAATGGGATTACAAAGTTTAGAATCATGATTAGCATGATCAGCAACCTATGTCATGAGATAATCAATTATATTTTAGATCTAAAAATTATAATTGCTGCATGTGGTTTGAAAAATTAGATTTCAAACCCTTTTGGTATAAAATGTAATGACCTGCGATGTGATCTGTAATGTCATGTAATTTTTCAGATACTTGCATGCATCTTATTTGATGTTTTGAGAGACCTGCGTGCCTCCTAAAAGGGGATGTAATTTATTATTATTTTTATTTTACATCTGGTTGTATTTCTGAGATGTGATGTACATCAATGATCAAGTTGAAGACAAGGCATGAGATGAACGACGATCTAAGCGGTTGATGGCGATTGGATCAAGAGTTGATCAAGGATCGAATCAAGGAGGCTTGGAACCAATTCAAGAGTTGAAGACCAATTGATCGATTGACGTGCATGTGCATGTAATACGACCTAATTAGAATCCATGATCATCACCTATTTAAAGTTTAGCTTCATTTGATGCTGCGATTATAAATGCCTGTGATGTGCCGTTTGCATGTGATGTGAATGAAAGCGGGGTAAATAGGTTTACATGTGATGTAACAAACCCAATTGAGACCTAAATCAAAACCTCCTCAATCAAGTCGAGAGTGAACCAACATGAGCAAGTTATATTAGATTAATTGATCTAATTGGTGTCTAGAAAAGCATGAAAGGTGGTTACTTAATTAGGACCTTACTCTCTGAGTAAGGGGAGCCTCCCACCTGCTTACCTGTCCAATTGTTCGATTACCTCTTATGAAGAGCTCAAGTTGCAAACACTAAGACCTGATTAACCAATATTAAGTCAATAGGTCTTCCACTGTAGTAGAGCTGCTAAGGTCTTTCTGATGTTGATTTGTCTTGGCTGGATACAGTGGGCAAGTTGCATCGGGGGGCTGGACCTCTCTATAGACATGAGATGTTGTAGGGATAAAGATGGGGTTGGGCACCAATAACTGTTAGGTGAGGACCCAATGACGACTTTATTTCTACGGTTATACGGTGGGTCTGACTTAACTAAGAAATGGGACCAATAACTGTTAGGTGAGGTCTTCATGGCTTAGAGACCAAGTTGCACTGCAACATGCTTGAGAAGTATTGTACAAGAGTTGTACACTCATCCATCTATGTGTCAGCAATAACTGTTAGGTGAGGTGCCATGTAGATTAGTGAGACCGCAGTACCTACTAGAAACCCTAGTCGTGTAGGATTTCCGTTTCCTTACCAGGGGAGTGTAAGGGATTCAAGAAAACAGTGGGAGGTACATTTGTTCTAAAAGACCTTAGAACAGATTAATGATCAAGTACAAAAGTCTAACTAGAATCTTTACTCTCTGCAGATCATAATGTCAGCCTCAAACCCTTTGACCCGTATTCTTGAGACCAACCGATTGACTGGAACCAATTACAAGGATTGGCTAAGAAACCTCAAAATTGTTTTGAACTGTGAGAAAATAGGCTACATACTCGATTCAGATATCCCCACACTACCAACACATGCTACTGATTCAGCGTGAGATGCATCAAAAGTGGATGGATGAATGACATTAGAGTCAAGTGCTATATGATGGCATCCATGTCCAATGAACTCCAATGCCAGCATGAGAATATGAAGACTGCAAGGGACATACTAGCACACCTGCAAGAGTTGTATGATGAGCAGAGTCGACAGCTCGTTTTGAAGTGTCCAAGAGGCTCTTCAAAGCAAAGATGCGCGAGGGGCAGTCCGTCCATGATCACGGTCTGACTATGATCAAGGACCTAGAGGAGCTTGAGAAGCTTGGTATGAACATGCACAAGGAATTGCAAGTAGATCTGATCCTTCAATCCCTTCCTGATTCATTTGGTCAGTTTAGTAAACTACCACATGAATAAGATTGAATACACTAAGACTGAACTGATAAATATGTTGGTAACTGCTGAGGAGCCTTGAAAGGTTCAAGGGGCAATGTCCTTGCTGCTGAGTTGACTTCTGGTTCCAAGAGAAAGTCTACTTGGAAGAAAAAGAAGCCTGCTAAGAAGCAGAAGAAAGACAAGAAGCCAAAGAAGGAAGTTCAAAAGAAAAAGGCTAATGACAAAGAAAAATGTTTCCACTGCAATGTCGACGGCCACTGGAAGACAAACTGTCCTTCATACCTCGAGAGCCTGAAGAACAAGAAAGGTGACACACCTTCAGAAGGTATAGACTTGCTCATAATTAAAACTAATCTAACGGTTTCTTCTACTTCTAGTTGGGTTGTAAATTCTGGTTCTAGTGCTCATTTATGCACTACCATGCAGGGTCTAAAGGAAAGTAGAAGGCTGGCGGAAGGTGCGGTAACCCTTCGGGTTGGCAACGGGACAAAAGTTGCTGCTGTGGCTGTGGGCACCTACCATCTGCGACTACCGTCTGGTTTTAGTTTATTACTTAGAGACTGCTATTATGTCCCTGCTACTAGCAGAAATTTGATTTCTATTTCATGTCTAGCACAGGAAGGTCATGTTTTTACATTTGACAAAGACTGCTGTTCTATTTATTTCAGAAATAAAATAGTCGCACGTGGTTTTATGATTGACAGTCTCTATCATTTGCATATGGATGTATCTGTAAATGTGTCTGAGCAAGAAGTAAGTGCCAAAGGATCCAAGAGATCCAGGGATGAGATAAACCAAAAATATTTGTGGCACCTCAGGCTTGGCCATATTGGAGAAGATAGAATGAACAAAATGGAGAAAGATGGGCTTATTGGCTTATTGACTTTCAAGTCATATCCAGTTTGCGAGTCCTGTGTCTTCAACGAAAAATGGCTAGATTATCCTTTGTAGGACATGGGGAGAGGACCACTGAAATACTTACCCTGATACACATGGATGTATGTGACCCATTCGATGTGCAAGCCAGGGGACGTTATTCGTACTTCATTACCTTTACCGATGATTATTCACGGTATGGGTATTTGTATCTTATGAGACACAAATCTGAATTTTTTGAAAAGTTCAAAGAGTTCAGAAATGAAGTAGAAAAACAAACTGAAAAACCTCTTAAGGCTCTTCGATCAGATCGAGGAGGAGAATACCTTAGTGGAGAATTCCGGGACTATCTCAAGGACAATGGCATAGTCTCACAATGGACTTCTCCAGGTACATCTCATTGATATGGTCCGGTCCATGATGAGCTTCACAGATCTACCATTGTTTCTTTGGGAAGATGCCTTACTTACCGCAGTATATCTACTGAATAGAGTTTCTCTAAATCCTTCCTACCAGCAAACCGTATGAGATATGGCATGGTAAGAAACCAAGTCTTGGTCATCTCAAGATTTGGGGATGTCCGGCCCACGTCAAAAGACTACAGGCGGACAAACTAGAGGCTAGGACCATAAGTGCTCATTTTATAGGATATCCTAAAGAGTCATTAGGATACAATTTTTACGTCTCAGAGGATCACAATGTTGTTTGTGAAGCCGTCATGCAATCTTCTTGGAAAACCAGTTTATCCTTGATAGAGCCAGTGGGAGAAAAATTGAGCTTGAAGAGAAAGTCTCTGAAAAGCAACGAGTCACGGATCCTATCGAACCCATTCATACAGAGCCAGTACACGATGTCCCTCAACCACCCTCGCAATCTAGTAGGGTCTCCATCCTCCCGATAGATACTTAGGTATACTAGAAGTAGATACCGAGGAAATGTTCCTAGTGGGAGATAGAGATCACATACAGGATCCAAAACCTACAACGAGGCGTATATCTGATATCGATTCCGAAAAATGGTTGGAAGCTATGAAATCAGAGTTAGACTCCATGTTGGGGTATGTGGAGACCATTGGTGATGAAGAGAATTGAAGGAGAATCAATTCTGCATAATTCTGTCTGGCGGACTGTCGGAGTCGACTCGAGCTACAGTCGAGTCGACTCGGGAACAGTCGAGTCGACCCGGGAGGAGAAAGGCCAGAAGACCGAGAAAACCATGTTTCTGTCTCGACTGTCAGAGTCGACTCGAGCTACAGTCGAGTCGACTCGAAGCATCGTCGAGTCGACTCGAGCTACAGTCGAGTCGACTCTAGATCGTGCCAGTTTTGTCCAGACGTGCCAGAGTCGACTCGAACCACAGCCGAGTCGACTCGGGCTCGCGAAAAATCATACGGACGATTTTCTTTTGGTGTTTTTGGTGGCGTTTCGACGGCTATGATCATCTGAAGGTCCTGAGACTATATATAGGACTCATGAGAGCCCTAGGAGGAGAGATATTCAAGGATATTTTTGAGAGAGACTCTTGTTTTGTGCGGCTAGGGTTCTAGAGAAGAAGAGGATTGGGATCCTACTTCTTGTGCAAAGGGAATTCTGTGTGAATCTCTTGTAGAGCGATCGCGTGTGATCGTTCGGGGTGTGTGCTATCTCTGTAATCTGTTCATCCTAATTGAGATTTGGAGGCGGTGGAGGACGTAGGCTACTTGTAGCCGAACCTCATTACATCTTTGTGTTTGCTTTGCTATTTTCTTCCTATTTCTTCTTCCTTTGGTTTGATAATCCGCTGCGGTGCTCAAGTGTTTTAACCCTATTGATACCACGGGGTAATCTTTTGCCCTTCGTAGCGGAAGCGAAGCGGTGATCCTTGAGCCCGGTGTCGAGGGAGCGAGAGAGTGCTTATCCGTTTGCTTCTCTCTTTGCTTGTCCGACGTTGGTGGTTGTACCGGTGTGAGTGGGTTCCGGTGCGGGTCGCTGCCAACAACTGGTATCAAGCTATTGGTATTCTGCAATGGCGGATGAAGGAAAGTTGCGAATTGAGAAGTTCAATGGCACGAACTTCGGATTTTGGAAGATGCAAATAGAGGATTATCTTTACCAGAAGGATCTCTATTTACCTCTTGGAGGTAGAGCGAAGAAACCAGAGAAGATGTCCAATGAAGACTGGGAGGTCCTCGATCGGAAGACGCTCGGCACCATTAGATTGTCACTTGCATCCCAAGTGGCATTCAACATCAAAACGAGAAGACAACGATGGAGTTGATGGCAACATTGTCGCGGATGTACGAGAAACCCTCAGCATCAAATAAGGTATTTCTCATGAAGAGGTTGTTTAATCTTCGTATGAAAAATGGCGGCAGCGTAGCAGAATACTTCAACGAGTTCAACGGACTCACGGCCCAGTTGGAGTCAGTGGAGATTAGTTTTGACGATGAGATTCGGGCATTGCTAATCCTCTCCGGACTGCCTGATAGTTGGGAGGGCCTGGTGATGGCGGTGAGCAACTCTTCGGCGACGGGAAAGTTGATCTTTGATGACGTTGTGGGAGTGCTTTTGAGTGAAGAAGTAAGAAGAAAATCTTCTGGAGCTACGGAGTCGTCTGGAAGTGCACTAAACATCTCTAACCGGGGAAGACAAAAGAAGGACGGTCGATTTCGAAGGCGACTCGAAGTCGAGATCCAGCAGGTCTCGAGCACCTCAGAACAAGGGAGCGAAGTGCTGGAACTGCGGAAAGATGGGGCACTTTAGGAGGGACTGCAAATCTCCTAAAGGGAAGCAAGGCGACCACACCGAAGGAGTCAGCAAGGATCTGGCAAATCTTGCTGAAAACGGTGACATGGATGCCCTCGTTCTATCTTTATCTACTGGTGACGAGTCTTGGGTGATAGACTCGGGCGCGTCTTTCCATGCTACATCCCAATGGAAGCTTCTTGGAGGATATGAGAAGGGAGACTTCGGCAAAGTCTACTTAGGGGATGGAGAGCCTTGCACCATACAAGGAAGGGGAAGCGCGGAAGTGAAGTTGATTTTTGGATCTTCACTTGAGCTTGAGGACGTATGGCACGTGCCTCAACTGCAGAGGAATCTGATTTCTGTTGGACAGTTGGCGAGCCAGGGGTACAAGACTATTTTCACAGCTGATCAGTGGAAGATATCCAGGGGTTCGTTGATGGTGGCTAGTGGCAAGAAGGTTGGGACACTTTATATCGCCAACGGCACGGAAAACTCTATTGGAGTTGCTGCAGCAGATGTGGACGCCAAGTTATGGCATTGCAGACTTGGGCACATGAGTTATCAGGGACTGGAGGTGATGCACCAGTTGGGAAGCTGCAGGGTCTCAGGAGTGTTGAGATGGACTTCTGTGAGGATTGTATTCTCGGAAAGCAGAAGCGTGTTTCATTCAACAAAGAAGGTAAACCTCGAAGCAAGAAAAGCTAGATCTCGTGCACACGGATGTGTGGGGGCCTGCACCGGTTTCTTCCATTGGTGGATCTCAGTACTATGTTACTTTTATTGATGATGCTACTAGGAAGCTTTGGGTGTTCTTCTTGAAGCACAAGTCAGAGGTATTTGGAGTCTTCAGGAGATGGCAGGCAATGGTAGAACTCGAGACAGGAAGGAGGTTAAAATGCCTGAGATCAGACAACGGTGGTGAGTATTGTAGCAGAGAGTTTGAGGACTACTGTGCAGAGGCTGGGATCGTCAGGCAGAGGACAGTTCCAGGGACACCACAACAAAATGGAGTTGCTGAAAGGATGAACAGAACAATTAATGAGCGTGCAAGGAGTATGAGGATACATGCTGGATTGCCACAGCAGTTTTGGGCAGAAGCAGTTAACACTGCTGCCTACTTGATCAACAGAGGGCCATCAAAGAAACTTGAATTTGGAATTCCTGAGGAAGCATGGACAGCGAAGAAGATTGATTTGGCGCACTTACGAGTATTCGGTTGTACCAGTTATGTCTATGTTGATTCCAATCAAAGAAGCAAATTAGACGCCAAATCAAAGAAGTGCATTTTCGTTGGATACGGAGGTCAACAGTTTGGGTATCGTTTTTGGGATCCCGAACACAGGAAGATCATTCGTAGTAATGATGTGGTATTTAATGAGAAAATGCAGCAGAGCACTGAATCAGAAACAAAACCTGTTGAGCCGTGTTTTGTGGATCCTGAAGAGGAGTCTACAAATTCTGGTCAGAAGACTCAGTCAGAGCAAGAACCTGAAGTATTGGCACCCTCTCCACAACTAAGAAGGTCCACTCGTAGTACTCATGGGAAGCCTCCTCAAAGGTATGATGGGACTCTTAGTTATTTGCTGCTCACAGATAATGGCGAACCTGAATGCTTCACGGAGGCATTGGAGGTTGATACCAGGAAGGAGTGGGAGTTGGCCATGGATGATGAGATGGAGTCATTGGAGCAGAATCAAACGTGGGATTTGGTGGATCTGCCCAAGGGGAAGAAAGCACTGTCAAACAAATGGGTTTACAGGCTGAAGGAAGAGCAGAATGGGAAGAAACGGTACAAGGCCAGGCTGGTTGTAAAAGGATTTCAGCAGAGAGCAGGTATCGACTTCACGGAGATCTTTTCTCCTGTAGTCAAGATGAGTTCTATTCGGGCGGTGCTGAGCATGGTGGCAGTAGAGAATCTTCACTTAGAGCAGCTTGATGTGAAGACAGCTTTTCTTCACGGAGATCTCGATGAGGAGATATATATGCAGCAGCCGGAGGGATACATTGCAGCTGGCACGGGTGACTTGGTTTGCAAATTGAAGAAAAGCCTCTATGGTTTGAAACAGGCGCCCAGGCAATGGTATCTCAAGTTTGATAGTTACATGCTTGAGATAGGATACAGGAGATGTCAGGAGGATCACTGTTGCTACTTTCGGGACTTTGGTACATCTTATATTATCTTGCTATTATATGTTGATGACATGTTAGTTGCAGGAGCTAGCATGCATGAGATTGCAAAATTGAAGCTGAAGCTGTCAAGAAAATTTGCAATGAAGGATCTAGGAGCAGCAAAACAGATCCTTGGGATGCGGATCAGCAGAGATAGGTCTAAACATATCCTCAGACTATCTCAGGCGGAGTACATCAGTCGAGTACTCAAGAGATTCTGCATGGAGGGTGCCAAACCTGTTGGCACACCACTAGGTGCCCACTTAAAGCTTTCAAAAGGACAAAGTCCGAAGACGCGGGTGGAGGAGCTCAATATGTCAAAAATCCCGTATGCATCGGCGGTGGGGAGCTTGATGTACGCTATGGTCTGTACGAGACCTGACATTGCTCAAGCAGTGGGAGTTGTGAGTCGCTTTATGAGCTGCCCAGGCTTGGAGCATTGGCGTGCGGTCAAATGGATACTGAGGTATCTGAGAGGCACGGAGCACATATCAATGTGCTATGGAGGTTCTGAGATCCGGTTACAGGGCTTTGTGGACTCAGACATGGCAGGGGACTTGGACGGCAGGAGGAGAACGACAGGGTACTTGTTCACCCTGGGCAGTGGAGCCGTCAGTTGGATTTCCAGGTTGCAACCAGTTGTTGCATTGTCGACTACGGAGGCGGAGTATGTGGCAGCCACAGAGGCGTGCAAGGAACTAATATGGCTTCAGGGCTTGATGAAGGAGCTTGGAAAGAAGCAGAAGGATTGCATGTTATATTCAGATAGTCAAAGTGCAATTCATCTGGCAAAGAATTCAGCTTTCCATTCAAGGACGAAGCATATTGACATACGGTACCACTTTGTGAGGTCATTGCTCGAGCAGGGACTCGTCAAGTTGGAGAAGATTTATACAAGTCAGAATCCTGCAGATATGTTGACGAAGGTCGTCACGGTGGAGAAGCTGAGGAGTTGTTCAGCTTCTGCTGGTCTTCATGCTTGAAGACGTTGAGGAGGCATCGTACCTATCTCACTAGGATGATTCAGTTTCAGTGGGAGCACAGAGGAGAGCCAAGTAACAAGAGGATATACCCAAGGTCTCCAAGTGGGAGATTGTTGGGGTATGTGGAGACCATTGGTGATGAAGAGAATTGAAGGAGAATCAATTCTGCATAATTCTGTCTGGCGGACTGTCAGAGTCGACTCGAGCTACAGTCGAGTCGACTCGGGAACAGTCGAGTCGACTCGGGAACAGTCGAGTCGACCCGGGAGGAGAAAGGCCAGAAGACCGAGAAAACCATGTTTCTGTCTCGACTGTCAGAGTCGACTCGAGCTACAGTCGAGTCGACTCGAAGCATCGTCGAGTCGACTCGAGCTACAGTCGAGTCGACTCTAGATCGTGCCAGTTTTGTCCAGACGTGCCAGAGTCGACTCGAACCACAGCCGAGTCGACTCAGGGCTCGCGAAAAATCGTACGGACGATTTTCTTTTGGTGTTTTTGGTGGCGTTTCGACGGCTATGATCATCTGAAGGTCTTGAGACTATATATAGGACTCATGAGAGCCCTAGGAGGAGAGATATTCAAGGATATTTTTGAGAGAGACTCTTGTTTTGTGCGGCTAGGGTTCTAGAGAAGAAGAGGATTGGGATCCTACTTCTTGTGCAAAGGAAATTCTGTATGAATCTCTTGTAGAGCGATCGCGTGTGATCGTTCGGGTGTGTGCTATCTCTGTAATCTGTTCATCCTAATTGAGATTTGGAGCGGTGGAGGACGTAGGCTACTTGTAGCCGAACCTCATTACATCTTTGTGTTTGCTTTGCTATTTTCTTCCTATTTCTTCTTCCTTTGGTTTGATAATCCGCTGCGGTGCTCAAGTGTTTTACCCTATTGATACCACGGGTAATCTTTTGCCCTTCGTAGCGGAAGCGAAGCGGTGATCCTTGAGTCCGGTGTCGAGGGAGCGAGAGAGTGCTTATCCGTTTGCTTCTCTCTTTGCTTGTCCGACGTTGGTGGTTGTACCGGTGTGAGTGGGTTCCGGTGCGGGTCGCTGCCAACACTCCATGCATTCCAATCAAGTCTAGACCCTAGTAGATCTACCAAAAGGTATTGTACCTATTGGATGCAAATGGATCTACAAAAGGAAGATAGGTTCGGATGGAAAGGTGGAGACCTATAAAGTAAGGCTAGTGGCGAAAGGGTATAGTCAACGCGAAGGCATTGACTATCAGGAGACCTTTTCACCTGTAGCCATGCCAAAATCCATCCGAACATTGCTTGCCATTGCAGCATTTCATGATTATGAAATCTGGCAGATGGATGTGAAAACTGCTTTCCTGAATGGATATCTTGATGAAGATATCTATATGGAACAGCCTTTGGGTTTTACTTCCAGTGATGGAGATCACAAGGTCTGCAAGCTGCAAAGGTCCATCTATGGACTAAAGCAAACATCTCGGAGTTGGAACACTCGTTTCGATGGCGCAATCAAAACGTTTGATTTCATCAAAAACGAAGAGGAACCGTGTGTTTACAAAATGGTTAGTGGGAGTGCTGTCGTATTTCTCGTACTGTACGTGGACGACATCCTCCTGATAGGGAATGATATTCCCATGCTAACCTCGGTCAAGGTCTGGTTGTCAAAAGAGTTCTCCATGAAGGACCTTGGGGAAGCATCCTATATTTTGGGAATAAAAGTCTATAGAGATAGATCTAAAAGGATGCTTGGCCTATCACAGAAAATGTACATAGAGGAAGTGCTGAAAATGTTCAGCATGAACAACTCTAAAAGGGGTCTCTTACCCCTAAGACATGGAATTCATCTCTCCAAGAAGATGTGCCCCAACACATCTAAAGAGATTCAACGCATAAGCAAGATCCCCTATGCATCGGCAATAGGGAGCCTCATATATGCCATGCTATGTACACGACCTGATATAGCCCTTGCTGTGAGTGTCACAAGCAGATATCAGTCGAATCCAGGTGAAGAACACTGGACAGCTGTGAAGAATATTCTTAAGTACTTGAGAAGAACTAAAGATTTATTCTTGGTCTTTGGAGGATCATCAGAGTTAAAGGTAGAAGGGTACACAGATTCAGACTTCATGACTGACGTCGATGATAGAAAGTCAACATCTGGATATGTTTTCTTGTGCAATGGTGGTACGGTGAATTGGAAGAGTTCTAAACAACCGATCATTTCTGACTCTACTATGGAAGCTGAATACATCGCCGCATCTGAAGCTGCTAAGGAAGGCTTCTGGTTCAAAAAATTCATTGCGGAATTGGATATAATGTCATCAGATGCCATAACACTCTACTGCGATAATAATGGCGCCATAGCTCTTGCTAAGGAGCCAAGGTCTCATCAGAAGTCTAAGCATATAGAGCGGCGCTTCCACCTCATATGCGACTATGTTGAGAAGAAGTATGTCGAGGTGCAGAGAGTAGATGATAGTCAACTTTAAAGACCACGCAATAGCACGTATCTGGTAGGATAGTGATTACGGGTATCGATCCACAGGAATTGGGGTACAGTTGTTTTTCTTTAAAAATAAAAATATTTAAAACGATGAATTTGTGAAGACTATTAAACTAAGAAATTTAATAAAAAAAATGCAATTAAAAGGATATCAGTTTAAGAGAACCTAGGGCAAGGAATTCACCACTAACATCAGAACAAGGGTTATTTATAATTTATTTCGTTCTTGGATTAACATGCAAATTGGCTACAAGCCTAATAAGCATTCGAATAGAAATTCACAAAAGTAATTTAGGCATAATCCATCTTCAGTTGGCATGAAATGTCTACCCTAATCTAAGGTGGCAGCACATCGCATCTTCCCTAAGCATGGACTATCTTATATTTACTTAGTGATCATGAAGAACAGTTGTATAAACATCATACTTAAAATCACAGAAATTAAATATGATTCAAAACAAGATATCCATTAAAAACAATAAGTTCATACAACCCTAAGAATATAAAATAAAATATAAAACCCATGTCCCTGTTTTAGGGCTGCATCCAGCCCTAGTGAGAAGTTCAGCCCTGCATGGAGAATTGAACAGCCGTGGCAGAGGAGAAGACTTCCATCGCGACCAGCTCTTCTTTCTTTCTTCCTCTGGCGACTTCCATTGAAGAACTTCCTCTCAGCACTTCATTTTTTTTATATGAGAAATCATTCCCACAATATCCAAAACTCTTCTCTCCCTTCTTTGTTTCTTTCTTCCCGTGGGATTTGGCCTGTGAGGGAATAATGGGGGAAGAAGAATGGAACGGAGGAGAGAATGCCTTCTCCTCTTCAAGCTTGACTCCTTTTATAGGCTCGGCGTCCCCTCTCTCTCTTCCTTTTCTGTGGTTGATCCGATCGTTGGATAAACTCGTGGAGGCTTCCTCTCTTCCGCGGATGATGGGGGATGTTGTCAAGCTGATCCGGTCATTGGATGGTTGCTGGTTCTCCTCAGAAGGAGGCTGCGGACGTGGACGAATGGGAGCTAGGATCGGAATGGGATGAAGTCGGCTTGATCCTTGGCTGCAGGGGATGGCGAGAACGTTGAGAGGATCTCGGATCTGTTCCAAAGCATGGGAAGACTGTGAGGATAGGCGTGGGAAGTTTGTTGAGATTCGAGTTTATCCCGTGAGAGAATGCTCTGTTCCGTGAAGCTCGGGAGGATGAAGCCGAATCGTGGGATGATTGCGGACGAAATTTGGGATCAATGGCTCTGTTTTGAAGCTAAAACAGGGGATGCGGAAGCTAAGAACGTGGGTTAAGGATGCTAGATTTGATTCGCTGGGATTGGAGTTCATCCGGAAGAAAATCTCTGTTCCGCTGATGAGAGCTGATGCCGTTTGGGGAGTGATCCGGAAGAGTTGGGGATGAAGACACGTGAAACAGGGGATGTTTGGATGAAGCGGCTTTGGGATGCGGCTGTAGGCTTTTGAGAAGATCTCGGATGGTTGTTCTTTGGATGCGGAAGGAGTTGAATTCCTGAGCTTTATCCATGGACGATGGGACTCCGTTCCAAACGGGATGAAGGGGAGATGAACTCGATCACGGAAAAGATGGGATTTGGGACGGCTGGGAGATAGCTGGTTGCGGCTGGGAGGAAATCCCGAAATGAATGATCCGTGGGAGATGAAGGCTAGATTCTGTTGGGAAGAGATGATTCCGAAATAGGGGAGATGAAGATGTATTGCGAAGAAGATAAGGATGCAAGGCTGGGTTTGATAGGAAATTTAGGAGAGGAATACGATGGAGGCAATCGGGAAGAGTGTGGACAGTGGAATGGTGGGAGGAATCCGTCGCGATGGAATGGATCTTGGCTTTGGGATAAAGATGAAGTCAGATCACGGAGGAGATGGGATCTTGATACTCGGTTCCGAACGGAGGAAGATGATCTAGTATTTGTTCCATGCGCTGAGAAGGGGACTTGGGGATTCGGTTGAGCCAGGAGAATGAGGAAACTTTCTACGTGGAATACGTAGAAAGCCCTGTTCTTTGGATGCACATGGGAGGTTGGTTTCAGTTGGAAACAAAGGATCTTTGAGAGTGATGCTAGATTTAGAACTATGAACGGTTGCGGCTCTAATCCGGAACAAGAAAAATAATGTGGAAGATGAACTCGGGCATGAGGGATGATGTGTGAATTGGAGGAGATGGGGTGAGTTTTGGGATCCGTGCAACGATAGTGGTATGCTTTGAGATCTGAGAGACAAATAACTGAAGGGATTTGAGGAATTGGATCATGTGGAAAAAGAGTTGGAACGAGTGGGAAGAAAATTAGGTGACTGAATCAGAGGGTCTTGATTTGCGGGGTGCATGCGATTTGGGTTCAGAGATCATCCTAAATCAATTCGGCTTGACCTGCATCCATTAGACTCAACCAATAATAATAATACAAAGAATCAAACTTGAATAATTTATTTAAAATGAAATGATGAAGGAAAACACATTTTTTTAGTTAAATTTACAAAATATGCGGATTAAAATAATGATAAGTGCTATGAATAAGATATTAGTTTTTGCATTATTTAGCACTTATCACAAGACTCCGCGGACAACGTGGCAGACCCATTCACTAAGTAGCTAAGTCAACAAAAGTGAGAAGATGGGACTAAGATATATGACTGATTGGCTCTAGTGCAAGTGAGAGATTGTTAGATGTATGCCCTAGAAGCCAATTCTGGCTGACACATTATTAATTCCGGGACATAATTTGTACTTGACTTTATTATTATTGAATAAATGAAAGGCATATTTTTCATTCATATTGTTATTGTGTCTATGAATCGTCCAAGAAATTAATAAGATGATGATGCATATTCTCAAGAGTTGAGAATTTGAGCCATGTATCATTAGTGATTAATTTCTAAAAAGCTTCTGATCGATGGATCATCACGAGGACGGTGATCGATCCGATGAGATCAGTGCACACATTACTTTCCCTATGGATGGACGAGACTCGAGTCCACGGTGTGGAGACACTGAAGTAATAGTGCAGGTGCTTGTTAGAGAACAAGGGTACTGAGCGTGACCAAGATAAGAAGTCACTTGGATGTCTATCCACTCGTCAGTGGCTTGCTTGATGTTGCAGTAATGTGACTAGTCCTTTGACCTGCGGTGCTTCGGCCACTCACAGTAAGGTTATTGTAGTACTGCACACATGCATGGTCTCTAGTCATATGGGTCCATGCAGTGTAGATTGGCTACAGTAGGTTCACTGTAGGAGTAGGGTATGCACCTATAAGGAATCTATCGATCTTGATAGATAAGGAGAGATCCTATGTGATTTATAAGACTGAGTTCGTAAGACCTCAGCCGGGGCAGTATGCACAGTGGAGAAAGAGTTTTCCACTCTTGAACTTAAGTCGAATAAATCTTCACATACGACAGACGATGGGGTTTGACGAGTTGTCCATGACCTCCGTCCTGTAGGGATCCACGATAGTAGGACTGTATCACATGATAATTGCACCTAGAAGTTCATCATTCTATTCTACTGGGTAGCCACTACATGCTGCTAGGTGTCATTGGTGGATGGTGGGACTCATAGGGATTATCTCGATAATCAATAAACCCTAATGAGTAGAGTTGGAATCGTTTCAATCCATTGAAAGGAGTTTTCAATGATATTGTGATAGAGATCACAATATATCTCACTACCAGTCAGAGTAGAACCTATGGGGTCACACACACTAGAGGCATTGACCGATCCGATGGTTGAATCATGATTAGGAATCACATGTAATCAATTCGATTGATAATAAGTTGAAGAAGGAACAAAGGGAATTAATTAATTGGACTTAAAACAAGAATCCTACTTGGAGTAGGATTCCTAGAGTCCTAATTGGATTAGGACTAGGATTCCTACTTGGACTGGGATTCCTACTTGGACTGGAAATCCTACTTGGAGTAGGACTAGGATTCCTACTTGGAGTAGGATTCCTATAATCCTAATTAGATTAGGAGTTTTGAACTAAATTTGGATTTCTACTTGGAGTAGGATTCCTAGAGTCTTAATCGGATTAGGACTTCGAATTTAAATTAGAGTCCTAATTGGATTAGGACTAAAATTAAATAAGTCCTAATTGGATTAGGATTTCTTAAGTTCTAATTAATTATTAATCTAATGAATCAACATGACTCCTAATTAGATTAGAATTGAAGAGTTCAATTGAGTCATTGTTCATTCAAGTTCTAATTGGATTAGGACTAGCATAGATTAAACCCAATTGATTCATGATTTGGTTAAAGCCTAATTGGATTAGGACTTAGCCATAGAGGAGGATTAGGGCATCATAAGAAGGAGGGGATCACGCCCCTCCTCCTTATCTTCTTGGTGCGGCATGAAGAGAGGGCGGCGCCCCTCTTAGGGAAGTCATCAAGAGCTCCTAAATGTTAGGAGCTCCACATGTCTTTAAAAGAGGGTGTGGGCGGCAGCTAGGGCAAGCAATTGAAGCCCTCTCCTCCCTTGTGCCGTGGCCCTCTTCTTCCCCTTTGCCTTCAGCCGCAAGCAAGGAGGAAAGCCAAAGGTGGTTGGCGGATCCTCCTCCCTCCTCCCTTCCTTCTTCCAACGCAGGAAAGGAAAAGGCTGAAATCAGGCTTTGGTTCTTCATCAAGTCTTCATCCTTCTTCTTCCTCCTCCCAAGCACAATCAAGGGTTGATTAAGAGGGAGGACATCAGCCATCAAAGTTATCTCTGCAAGGGAGCTAGCACTCCGGGAAGATAGAAAGCTTGGATCGGTTCCTGCTTCGTGTGGATACCCGTAGAGGCCGGGCACTTGAACGGCTTCAAGCGAACCTTCATCCAAAACCACGATCATCAGTTTGCGGTGATCATCTATCCGCACAAGGTGAAGATCTGATCTTCTAATATTTTTAAAAGTTTTTAATCCTTATCTATCTACGAACGGTTTTAAACAACGTTCATGCGATGAACGGTTGATCCCGTGCATGCCTCTTCCGCTGCATCTGTAATTTCTGAAAATTTTCTGCGGCATAGGCGGGTTCCTAATAGAGTCGACTCCAGATCGCACAAGTCGACTCCGATTCCAACGGACACATTGTCAGGATGTGCAGACTGGACAGAACGGCTCCAAATCTGTTCCTAACGGTTAGTTTTCGAAAGAAACCCCTTAAATAGCCATAGTGAACAGTAGCAAACAAGAAGAGAGCTATTCCATTCAAGTAAAAAGGCATTTCCACCTACCGAGAACTTTTCAAGAGAAAATACTAGCAAAAGAAGGAAGAAGTGCATTCAAGGCAATTCGACCAGTACTTTCTTCGCATTCAAGGCTCTCCTGCTGTCCTCAAATCTTCAGCTCTTTCAGAAGAGATACAGAAATCGAGAAGCCCCTACTTCCTAATCCAAAATCTGTTTGAGGGCTTCTAACTTTACTTCGCATTTATTGTTTTCACATCTGCTTGTTTAGAAGCTTTCTTTGTGAAATCCCAAACTCTATTTTTCTTACTTGATTCAATCAGGGGATTGATTCAAGGGTTGTAAGGTTTGTTGGTGAGCCAAATATAAAACCAACGGTGTAAGATTTTGGTTGGTGAACCGGAAAAAACCAACTGGGTTTGATTGTGAACCCGGAAAAATAATTGAGTGGTTCTAGTCGGTGAGCCTGTGAAAACCAACCGAGTTCGTTGTAATCTCAGAAAAACAACAAGTTAGGTTGTGAGCTTGTAAAACAACCGGCTGTAATCCTAGGGATTATAGTGAAAACCCAAGTGCGGCTTGGGGAGTGGACGTAGGAGTAAGAGTTGGCTCCGAACCACTATAAACTTGTTTGTGTTTGTATTGACTGCTGTCTTCTTTTCTCTCTACACTCACTTCATCTAGTAAATTAACTAATTTGCTTGCAATAGATTTAGTTAATTACTTATCATAGTTTCTAATTGGTCATAATTAATTAAAACCCAATTCACCTCCCCCTCTTAGTTGTCTCCTTGGGCAACAAGTGGTATCAGAGCAAGTGCTCTTATATTAAAAGAGTAAAAGATTAAAATGACAACCTCTTTTGGATCTTCTCTTAGTGAGGGGCAATCCACCAATAGGCCTCCATTCTTCAATGGAACTAACTACACCTATTGGAAGGCTAGAATGAGGATATTTATCCAAGCCCAAGACTATGATGTTTGGAGCATCATAGTTAATGGACCATATATTCCTTCTATCTATGTAGATAACATTGCTATACCCAAGCTTGAAAAAGATTGGGATGATAGTGATAGAAGGAAGGCACAACTAAAGGCCAAAGCAATGAATGTATTTTATTGTGCCTTAGACCATAATGAATTCAATAGAATCTTTACTTGCAATTCTGCAAAAGAGATATAGGATAGACTTGAAGTGACCCACGAGGGTACGAATCAAGTCAAGAAATCTAAAATAAACATGCTAGTTCATAAGTATGAACTGTTTAAAATAGAATCTAATGAAACCATCACTTGCATGTTTACTAGATTTACTAATATTGTCAACGGCTTAAAAAGCCTTGGCAAAAGTTATACTAACAGTGACCTTGTCAGGAAAATTCTTCGATCTTTACTAAGGTCATGGGAAGCCAAGGTAACGGCAATCCAAGAAGCTAAAGATTTGAACAAGCTGCCACTCGAGGAGCTCCTTGGATCTTTGATGACACATGAGCTCACAATGAAGCAACACAGTGAAGAAGAGTCCTTCCACAAGAAAAAGATAATTGCCCTTAAGTTTACTTTTTCTAACAAGGATCCCTCTTGCAGTAGCAGTAGTGAAAAAGAAGAAGACAATAAGGAAGATGATGAAGAGCCCTTCTTGTGAGTCCTTTAACAAGGATAAAGGTAAGGAAAGGGAAGGAGAGGGAATCGGATGTTATGAATGCAAAAAGTCAGGCCATTTCAGAGCTGACTGTCCCTTGCTGAAAAAGAGCAACAAAGACAAGCAGAAGAAAGCTCTTGTCACCACCTAGACTGACACCGATAAATCATCATCATCATCGAAAGATGAACAAGAGAAAAAGGCCAACTTCTATTTTATGGCGAACGAAAATGAGGTAATATCTGAAACACATTTAGATTTTACTTTTGATGAATTGTATGATGCTTTTAATGAACTAATGGATGAATATAAGATAATAAACCTTAAAAATAAAGAATTGAAGCTAACTAATCAATCTTACACTCATAAGTACGATAAATTAATTAAGGGTAAGGACTCTATCATCAAAGAAAACTTAGAACTTAAAACAAGCAACCAATTGCTAACTCAAAAAACTAATACTTTAATTAAAGATAACGAAAGACTAACTAAGGAAGTTTCAGAACTTAAAAACAGTAACCGAACTCTAAAAGATAACTTTATAAAAGATCTAAATCTACTAAAAACAGAAAAATTAAACTTAACAAAAGAACTTGAAAAGTATAAACCTATAGTTGAGAAGTTTATCTTTAGTTTTGAAAAACTAGAAATGATTTTTAATAGACAAAGAGCTGTATTTAATAAAGCCGGTTTAGGGTATAAGTCTAACAACAAGCAAAAATTTCTTAAAAACTTTTTTGTAAAAGCCGGAGAAAGCGAAACCAAAAATGTAACCACAAAAAAACTGAAGTTAAAAGAAATATTAAAAAGATTTGGGTTCCAAAAGGAACTAACATTACTAAACTTGAAGGACTCAAGAAAACTTGGGTACCTAAAACTGTATGATTTCCTTGTGTAGGAGTGTCTTGCAGCCAAGGTCAACAAATACTGTTGGTACTTGGATAGTGGCTGCTCAAGACACATGACGGGTGACAAGGAGCAATTTTTCACCCTAGAGCCTAAAATGGGAGGTGCGGTGACTTTTGGAGACAACAACCAAGGTCACATCATTGGTATAGGTAAAATACAAATCACCCCTTCAACCTTCGTTGATAATGTACGGTTTGTAGATGGTCTTAAGCATAACTTACATAGCGTTAGTCAATTATGTGATAGAGGTTTTGATGTTCTGTTTAAGCCATCTTTATGCGTCATAACCAACTCAATTGATAATAGCTTAGTATTCAAAGGAATAAGATGTGGCAATGTTTATGTAGTAGATATTGAAGATCTCGCCAAAAATAGCCGTTGCTTAGTAGTTAGTGATTCTAAAGTCAATGATGCAGTTGGTTATGGCACCGTAAATTAGGTCATGCAAGTATGGACACAATATCAAAATTAGTTAAAAGAGATTCTGTGATTGGTTTGCCAAAGCTAAAATTTGAGAAAAATAAAATTTGTGAAGCATGTCAATATGGCAAACAATCTAGAAGTTCCTTTAAATCCATAAATTGTGTCTCTACTACTAAACTCCTTGAACTACTTCACATGGATCTTTTTGGACCAACTAGAACCACAAGCCTTGGTGGAAACAAGTACGATCTTGTCATTGTAGATGATTTTTCTAGATACACATGGGTCATGTTTTTAGCTCATAAAGATGAAGCATTTTTAGTATTTAAGAAATTTCATAAGGAAGTAACTAACTCAAAAAATGCTTCAGTTATAGCTATTAGGAGTGATCATGGAACGGAATTTGAAAATTATCTATTTGAAAAATTTTGTAGTAAAAAGAGGATAACTCATAATTTTTCTGCACCTAGAACTCCACAACAAAATGGAGTGGTGGAAAGAAAGAATAAAACCCTAGAGGAAATGGCTAGGACCATGTTATGTAAAAGTGATCTTCCAAAGTATTTTTGGGGTGAAGCTATTAACACATCATGTTATATATTAAATAGAGTTTTATTGAGACCAATTATTAAGAAAACACCTTATGAACTTTGGAGAGATAGAAAGTCTAAAGTAAACTATTTTCATGTTTTTGGTTGTAGGTGTTTTGTTCATAATAATGGCAAAGATAACTTAGAAAAATTTGATTCCAAATCTGATGAGGTTATCTTTTTGGGATACTCTATATCAAGTAGGGCATATAGAGTCTTCAACAAAAGAAATCTTGTAATTGAAGAATCTATTCATGTTGTTTTTGATGAGACTAATGATGCTTCTTCTAGCAAGAGAGTAGCTTTCGATGATGAAACAGGGATACTTGAGGAAAAGATGGATGACATGACCTTACAAGAGGATGAACTGAAGCAAATTGAAGAGACTTCAACAAGCCAAGAGGTAATTACTGAACATGGGCTTACAAAGGCTTGGAGGTATGCTCATGGTCACCCTAAAGAGTTAATCTTAGATGATCCATCTCAACCTATTAGAACTAGAGCCTCTCTTAGAAACTTAAATAATCATCTAGCATTTATTTCACATTTAGAACCTAAAAATATTGAAGAAGCTGAAAATGATGTAAATTGGATTAATGCTATGCAAGAGGAACTAAACCAATTTACAAGAAATAAAGTATGGAACTTAGTAGAGAGACCCACTAAATATTCAATAATTGGAACTAAATGGATATACAAAAATAAACTTGATGAAAATAGAGTTGTAGTTAGGAACAAGGCTAGACTAGTAGCAAAGAATTATAATCAAGAAGAAGGTATAGATTTTGATGAGACCTTTGCTCCTGTGGCTAGACTTGAAGCGATTAGACTGTTACTAGCATATGCATGTTTCAAAGATTTCAAATTATTTCAAATGGATGTAAAAAGTGCCTTCCTGAATGGGTATATTAATGAGGAGGTTTATGTAGAACAACCTCCTGATTTTGAAAATTATCAATACCCCAATCGTGTTTATAAACTAAATAAAGCACTTTATGGTCTAAAACAAGCCCCTAGAGCATGGTATGAAAGACTTAGCAAATTTTTATTAGACCATGAATTCTCTAGAGGAAATGTTGATACAACCCTATTTTTAAAAAAGGAAAACAAAGATTTGTTAGAAGTGCAGAGTTATGTAGATGATATTATTTTCGGTGCTACTTACAATCGTCTTTGCAAAGAATTTTCTGATTTAATGGAGAGTGAATTCGAGATGAGTATGATGGGAGAATTGAACTACTTCTTCGAACTACAAATCAAACAATCCAAGAATGGAATTTTCAAATCAAGTTAAATACATCAAGAAAATGCTAAAGAAGTTTGATATGGATGGAAACAAGTCAATTGGCACTCCCATGAGCTCATCATGCAAACTAGACAAAGATGAACTAGGTAAATCAGTAGATCAAAAGCTGTATAGAGGTATGATAGGATCATTATTATATCTTACAGCAAGTAGACCTGATATCATGTTTAGTGTATGCATGTGTGCTAGATATCAATCTAATCCTAAGGAATCACACCTAGTTGCAGTTAAGAGAATTTTTAAATATCTAATAGAAACAAAAAATATAGATCTATGGTACTCTAAAAAATCAAGCATAACTTAATAGGGTACACTGATTCTGATTTCGCTGGTTGTAAACTTGATAGAAAAAGCACCAGCGGGTCATGTCAATTCTTAGGAGAGAACTTAATCTCATGGTCAAGAAACAAAACTCGGTTGCACTATCCACGGCGGAAGCCGAATATATTGCTGCCGGGAGTTGTTGTGCTCAAATTTTATGGATCAAGCAACAACTTGAAGATTGTGGCATTAAACAAGATAAGATTTCCATAAATTATGATAATACAAGTGCCATAAATTTAACTAAAAATCTAATTCAATACTCAAGAACTAAATATATTGAGATAAGACATCACTTCATAAGAGATCATGTATTAAATGATGATATGATGCTTGAATTTGTTTGTACTGATGATCAACTTGTTGATATCTTCACAAAACCCTTGAGTGAAGATCGATTTTGTATCCTTAGAAGAGGGTTAGGAGTGATTGATCCATTTTTGTGATACTCTCGTATAATTCATTGATTTTGATGATTAGCTTATGTTGGATATAGGATTTCTCGTCTATGGTCATCGAATCATTCCTTAAGTTCTAAAGATTTCCATATCTCTCTTCTTTGGCACGGAATTAACTGAGTTTTTGGTTATGTGCCAGAGTTCGAGTTGACTCGAATAGATTTTAGAGTCGGCTCGTGGGCGAGTCGACTCGCGCATGTTTAGGAGTCGACTCGAGGTCGAGTCGACTCGTGCATGTTTAGGAGTCGACTCGAGGTCGGAAATCCGACTTTTAACCCTAAGCGAAATGTTTTTTTCTCCACTTCTATTTTCAGCCGCCACTGTTCAAAAGCCCTAGAGTCATCTCCTACATCGTCCCCGACCCTTTTTTGGCCCTTTCTCTCATATTTTCTCCCATTTTTTCTTGTCCTTCCCTCGGTTTTAGGTTAAAATGCCTAGGAAAGCTGTTGTCCCGAGCCAGAAGAGACCTCTCACCGCGAGCGGCACTGAGAGACGGTCCAAGGCACGGAACGAACCCGTGAGGCCAACACCTCCGGTTCCTTCTCCGCCTAGGCCGGTTCCCTCGCGTCCGTGCGCCGGAAGGGTTGTCTCTACCGGAGGAAAGTCAACTTTGACTTCCTCTCTCGGGAAGGGTTCACCTTAGGGCATCATCTTAGGGCCCAGGGCTTAGAGTATTTTTGTTCACTTGACCTCCCTACATACCCAGGGTTAGTTAGGAAATTTTACAGAACCGTCACATGGGGTGGCAGTGGTATCCAAGGGACTGTAGCAGGTGTCCCTATTTTCATTTCAGAGGACTTCATTGCTCGAGTCCTCCATCTCTCCTGAGAGAGGATTGCTCTCACACATCCATCTGATAGGATTGAGGCCCTTACGGCCATCTTAGGGAGCCCACCTCAATCCCCCATAGAGGAGGTGTTTGCAAATCAACTTTCAGCTGAAATGCGACTCCTTCTAAGTATCATCTCTAGGACTCTCTTTCCTAAGATCGGGAGGTTTGACTTCATTTCTGAGAGAGACCTAGGCTTGATGTTCCACATTCTACAGGACATCCCCCTGAACTTCCCCAAACTCATCTATAGATATATCTGTGAACCCCTAGACAAATCTAGGTTGAGTCTTGAGGATGATAGTGTTATTTTGATGATTAACACAACCATTAAGGAAATATCTAATTAAATACTACAAGTTAACATGATTCATCATTACTGAGTTCGACATTCTCGATACATTAGAAGAATGAGATCAAGATGCCTTTCAATGATTAATAATAAGATAAAATTTGCGATAGAAAAGGGATAGTGAATTCTAAATTCTAATTCAGCAAAGTTTCAAGTGAAACGTATTCTTAAGGGCACAATAGTAATTTTCATTGCTAAGAGTATGTAGCACTACCATGGCATACATTCAAAATTGCTTAAAGTATATTTCATTGATTGTATGGATTAGTCTAACCTTAAAATGCAGCAAAGTGTGGAATGAGTCGACCCCAACAAAGGTGGAGTCGACCCTGGCACATCATGAAACCATCAGGCATACCTCTGCGAAAATGGCATGGATGAACAGTAGTGGAGTCGACCCCAAGTATGCTTGAGTCGACCCCAGCTTCAAGCATCAAGAAAACAAGTCTCTGGAATTTACTGAGAGGGCCGACCCCAACTTTTCTTGAGCCGACCCCAGATGGAGCCTGTGGAGTGATCGATTAAAACCCCGTTTGATTTTGATGAGCTCAAAGCATTGGAGTATATCTTGTGATTACTAATGAATTCAATTGAGTGTTTCAGTGAAAATCCTGTCCAAGTGTCTCTAGACTTGGTTCATAGCATTTTGGATAAGTTAAGAAGTCTGCATGAACCAATGTCTGAGATACGAGTCGACTCCCGAGTTTCACGAGTCGACTCCAAGCGTATCAAGGTCACTGGCACGAGCTCGAGTCGACTCCTGATCAGTACGAGTCGACTCCGACTGAAAACAGACAGAAGGACAGAAGAGCAGTTTTTCAGGTCTGAGATTCGAGTCGACTCCAGTGGAACGCGAGTCGACTCCCAGCGGTACACACAGAAAAAGTCAGAGAGCGTTTTATGGACTCTGAGATTCGAGTCGACTCCAGTGGAACGCGAGTCGACTCCCAGCGGTACATAAAGAAAAAGTCAGAGAGCGTTTTATGGACTCTGAGATTCGAGTCGACTCCCGCAGTACGCGAGTCGACTCCGAGACTGTGCGACCATCGACAGACAGAAGACCATGCTACTGCCTCTGAGATTCGAGTCGACTCCCAGACAGCTCGAGTCGACTCCAAGACGAGCTTCACGTCAAAAGGCAGAAGACCAACTTTCGGAAACTGAGAGCCGAGTCGACTCCAAGGAAGTTCGAGTCGACTCCAAGACTGGATGAGCCAAAAGACAGAGAATCGGGAGTTCGGGCTCTGAGATTCGAGTCGACTCCCAGGACAGTCGAGTCGACTCGAGTGGACAAAATTCAAATTTGGATCCACGGACTACAGAGGATGAGCCGACTCCAAAATTGCCAGGTCAGCGCCAGAAGTTGGCGAGTCGACTCCGGGTCAAGACGAGTCGACTCCCAGTCAAGACGGCAACTTTAATTCAAACTGGGAACAGTTGCCGAGTCGACTCCGGAAAAGCTCGAGTCGACTCCTGCTACAGCCGAGTCGACTCCTGATCGCGCGAGTCGACTCCAACCCACCAACGGTCACATTGTCAGGCTGCGCAGAGTGTGCAGAACGGCCAGAAAAAGCAGAGTAACGGCTAGTTTCCGTGGGGGTTGGCTTAAATAGCCACAGAAGACTGTAGCAAGGTAGAGAACACACATTCCACTCCTAGCATTCAAGTCTTCAAGCTCTCTAAGTGCTCTTCAACGAGAAAAAGGGAAGATCTGCATTTACTGCTCCACCAACATCTTCCCAGCATTCAAAGCTTCCTCCTCCTGCTTTCAAGTCGATCACTCTTTCAAGAAGAGACCGGAGTTCCAGAAGCCACACCTCTTCACCATCTTAAAAGCGTTTGAGGGCTTCTAACTCCTTTACGATTATATTGTTTTAAATCTGCTTTTTAAGAAGCTATTTTCTGTTTTCTTCTATCTCGTGTATTTACTTGATTCAATCGGGGGATTGAATCAAGGGGATTAAGGTTGGTTGGTGAGCCGGTTTAAAACCAACGAGTGTAAGGGTTTGATTGTGAGCCCGGGAAAACAATCGGGGTTGGTTCTAGTCGGTGAGCCTGGAAAAACCGACCGAGTTCGTTGTGAGCTCGTAAAACAACAAGTTCGGTTGTGAGCTTGCAAAACAACCGGCTGTAATCCAAGGGGGTTATAGTGAAATTCCCAAGTGAGACTTGGGGAGTGGACGTAGGAGCAAGGGTTAGCTCCGAACCACTATAAAACTTTGTGTTTGTAGTGCATTGTCTCTCATCTTCTTCCCCACACATTACTCACAGCACTTAGCTTTAATTAAATAACTGGCTATAGTATTTAGTTAATCATCCACAAAGTTTTAATTAGCTAAGTTAATTTAAAAACCCAATTCACCCCCCCCCCCTCTTGGGTTGTCTATCTGGGCAACAAGTGGTATCAGAGCCAAAAACTCTTCCACTCAAGAGTTAAAAGATCAAAATGACAACCCCATTTGGATCTTCTCACATTGAGGGTCAGTCCACCCAAAGACCTCCTTTCTTCAATGGATCCGACTACTCATACTGGAAGGCTAGGATGAGAATATTCATCCAAGCCCAAGACTATGAGATGTGGACCATTGTAGTGAATGGCCCATACATCCCATCCACATATGTAGAGGGTGTTAAGGTACCCAAACTAGAAACGGATTGGGATGAACATGACATGAGGAAGGCACAACTAAACTCTAAAGCAATGAATGTGTTTTATTGTGCCTTAGACCGTAATGAATTCAATAGAGTTTCAACTTGTAATTCTGCAAAAGAAATTTGGGACAGACTTGAAGTGACCCATGAGGGCACGAATCAAGTCAAGGAATCCAAAATAAACATCTTGGTTCATAAATATGAACTATTTAAAATGGATTCAAATGAAACAATCACAAGCATGTTCACTAGGTTTACTGATATTGTCAATGGCCTAAAAAGCCTTGGCAAGAACTATACTAACAGTGAACTTGTCAGGAAAATCCTTCGGTGTCTACCAAGGTCGTGGGAAGCCAAGGTGACGGCGATCCAAGAAGCTAAAGACTTGAACAAGCTTCAACTTGAAGAGCTCCTTGGATCCCTGATGACGCATGAGCTTACCATGAAACAACACAACGAGGAAGAGTCCTCCCATAAGAAAAAGGTAATAGCTTTAAAATCTACTTCTTCTAACAAGGACCTGTCTTGCAGCAGCAGCAGTGAAGAGGAAGAAGATGAGGAAAGATGGTGGTGAGGCACTTCTTGTGCGCAAGTTCAAGAAGTTTATCAACCACAAGAAGACGTATCATCAAAGGAGAGGTCCCTCAAATTCCTACCGCAGAGACAAAGGTAAGGAAAGGGAAAATGAGGGGATTGGGTGTTACGAGTGCAAGAAGCCGGGACACATAAGAGCAGAGTGCCCCTTACTGAAGAAGGGGAGTAAGTACAAGAAGAAGAAGGCACTTGTCACCACCCTATCGGACTCCGACGCATCATCTTCATCATCGGATGAAGAACAAGAAGAGAAGGCCAATTTCTGTTTCATGGCCAACGAAAATGAGGTAATTTCCGATACGCATTTTGATTTTACATTTGATGAACTTTATGATGCGTTCAATGAATTAATGATTGAGTATAAGAATATAAATGTTAAAAACAGAGAACTAAAAGTAACTAACCAAAGTTATATTCATAAGCATGATTCATTAATTAAGGATAAAGATAATCTCACCAAAGAAAATCTAGAACTTAAGACAAGCAACCAACTCCTAATTAAGAAGACTAACACCTTAACGAAAGATATTGAGAAACTAACAAAGGAATTTTCAGATCTCAAAAACCATAAACAAGTCTTAAACAAGGATCTAACTAAAGAGCTAAATGATCTAAAAACCGAAAATCAGACATTAACTAAAGAACTAAACAAATACAAACCCTTAGTTGAAAAATTCACATATAGTTCTGAAAAGTTAAACATGATACTTAATAATCAACGAGCCGTATTTAATAAAGCGGGTTTAGGGTATAAACCAAGGAATAAGCAAAAACTTCTTAGTAACTTCTTTGTTAAAGCTGGGGAAACTAAAATTAAGAAAATAACTTGCTTTTGTTGTGGAATAGTAGGACATAAAGCAAATGCATGTAATTTTAGGAAAAGTAAAACTAAAAGAAAAAATAAAAGGGTATGGGTTCCAAAAGGAACCAACTTGACTAACCATGAAGGACCCAAGAAAACTTGGGTACCTAAGATGACATGATTTGCTTGTGTAGGAGTGTCTTGCAGCCAAGGTCAACAAAAACTGCTGGTATTTGGATAGTGGCTGTTCAAGGCACATGACGGGTGATAAAGATCAATTTTTCACCCTTGAAGCTAAGAAGGGAGGTGCTGTGATTTTTGGAGACAACAACCAAGGTCACATCATTGGTATTGGTAAAGTTCAAATCACTCCTTCTACCTTTATAGATAATGTTAGATATGTTGATGGTCTTAAGCATAACTTGTTAAGCATTAGTCAATTATGTGATAAAGGATATGATGTTATGTTTCAACCATCACTATGTATTATAACAAATCCTAATGATAATAGTTTAGTTTTTAAAGGGATGAGACGTGGAAATGTATATGTGGTAGATCTAGAAGACCTTACAAAACATAACCAATGTTTAGTTGTTAATGAAACTAAAGAAAATGATGCTAGTTGGTTATGGCACCGTAAGTTAGGTCATGCAAGCATGGACACAATAACTAAACTAGTTAAAAGAGACTCCGTGATAGGTTTGCCAAAATTAAAATTTGAAAAGAACAAAATATGTGAAGCATGTCAATTTGGCAAACAATCTAGAAACTCTTTTAAATCCATAAAATGTGTCTCTACTTCTAGGCCTCTAGAATTACTACACATGGACCTATTTGGTCCAACTAGAACAACAAGCCTAGGTGGAAATAAATATGGTCTAGTTATAGTAGATGATTACTCTAGGTACACATGGGTCATGTTTCTAGCGCATAAGGATCAAGCATTTTCTATGTTTAAGAAGTTCCATAAGGAAGTAACAAATGCTAGAGAGTCCTCAGTTATAGCTATTAGAAGTGACCATGGTACCGAATTCGAAAATCAATTATTTGATGAATTTTGTAGTAAAAAGGGGATAACCCATAATTTCTCAGCACCTAGGACACCACAACAAAATGGAGTTGTGGAAAGGAAAAATAGAACCCTAGAGGAAATGGCTAGAATGATGTTATGTGAAAGTAACCTCCCTAAGTACTTTTGGGGAGAAGCCATTAATACTTCTTGCCATGTATTAAATAGAGTTCTATTAAGACCCATCATAAAGAAAACACCATATGAACTGTGGAAAAACAGAAAACCAAAGGTTAACTATTTTCATGTTTTCGGATGTAGGTGTTTTGTACATAATAATGGGAAAGATAATCTAGGGAAATTTGATCCAAAATCTGATGAAGGAATATTCCTAGGTTATTCTACAACTAGTAAAGCCTATAGAATCTTTAATAAAAGAACCCTAGTTATAGAAGAATCTATACATGTTGTTTTTGATGACTCTAGTGACATCTCATCTAGTAAGAAGGTTAATTTTGATGATGATATTGAAATACTTGAAGAAAAGATAGATGAGATGGGATTACAAGATGATAATCAAAAGTTGATTGAAGGAGAATCATCAAACCAAGAGCCTATAGTGGATCATGGGCTAACTAAAGCTTGGAGGTATGCTCATGGGCATCCTAAGGAACTAATTCTAGATGATCCATCCCAACCCGTTAGGACTAGAGCATCCCTTAGAAATTTGAATAACCATCTAGCTTTTGTTTCACACTTTGAGCCCAAACATATAGAAGAAGCCGAAAATGATGTAAATTGGATAAATGCAATGCAAGAAGAACTAAACCAATTTACTAGAAACAAAGTGTGGGATCTAGTAGAGAGACCTTCTGAATATCCAATTATAGGTACAAAATGGATATATAAAAATAAGCTAGATGAAAATGGAATTGTTATAAGGAATAAGGCTAGACTAGTAGCAAAGGGTTATAATCAAGAAGAAGGTATAGACTTTGATGAAACCTTTGCTCCCGTAGCTAGACTTGAGGCTATTAGACTATTATTAGCATATGCATGCTCTAAGGACTTCAAGCTATATCAAATGGATGTAAAAAGTGCTTTTCTAAATGGGTTTATTAATGAGGAGGTATATGTGGAACAACCTCCTAGTTTTGAAAATCATCAATACCCCAATCATGTGTATAAACTGAACAAAGCACTTTATGGACTAAAACAAGCACCTAGAGCATGGTATGAGAGACTTAGTAAATTTCTATTAGAACATGAATTCTCTAGGGGAAATGTAGATACAACATTATTTCTGAAAAAGAAAAATAAGGATATGTTATTAGTACAGATTTATGTTGATGATATCATTTTCGGTGCTACTAACAATCGCCTCTGCGAGGAATTTGCTGATTTGATGCAGAGTGAGTTTGAGATGAGCATGATGGAAGAGCTGAACTACTTCCTTGGGCTTCACATCAAACAATCTGAAGGAGGCATCTTCATCAATCAAGCCAAATATATCAAGGAGATGCTCAAGAAGTTTGATATGGAGGGAAACAAGTCAATCAGCACCCCCATGAGCTCATCATGTAAGTTAGACCAAGATGAATCAGGTAAATCTGTAGATCAAAAACTTTATAGAGGTATAATAGGTTCTTTACTGTATCTTACTGCAAGTAGGCCTGATATTATGTTTAGTGTGTGCATGTGTGCTATATATCAGGCTAATCCTAAAGAATCACACCTAGCTGCAGTTAAGAGAATCTTTAAATACTTAATAGGAACTAAGAACATAGGGCTGTGGTACTCTAAAGAATCTAGCCTAAACTTAATAGGGTACACAGATTCAGACTTCGCTGGATGTAAGCTTGATAGAAAAAGTACCAGCGGGTCTTGTCAATTTCTAGGAGAAAACCTAATCTCATGGTTTAGCAAGAAACAAAACTCGGTTGCATTATCCACTGCAGAAGCTGAATATGTTGCAGCCGGGAGTTGTTGTGCTCAAATCTTGTGGATTAAACAACAATTAGAAGATTATGGCATTAAACAAGATAAAATCCCCATTAATTGTGATAATACAAGTGCCATAAACCTAACTAAAAATCCAATTCAACACTCAAGAACTAAACACATTGAGATAAGACATCACTTCATAAGAGATCATGTATTGAATGGTGATATGACTCTCCAATTTGTTTGTACTGATAATCAATTAGCAGATATTTTCACAAAACCCCTAAGTGAAGAGAGGTTCAGTGTACTTAGGAGGGGATTAGGAGTGATTGACCCATCCTAGTGGGAGTTTCCACTAGATTAATTGATTTTGATGGTTAAAATGAGGTTAAAATAGAGTTTCTATTCAATGATCATCAAATCAGATCCCAACGAGGTGATTTTCCCTCATTTGGCACGGTTATAGCATGATTTTTAAGTGCGTGCCAAGGTTAGAGACGACTCGAGTAAGTTTCAGAGCCGGCTCCTAAGGGGGAGTCGACTCGCGCATTTGGGGGAGTCGACTCGCAAAGTTGGCAGCTGAGGGGGAGTCGACTCGCACATTGTCGGAAGTCGACTCGAAGTCTACAGGCGCATAAGGAGAGTCGACTCGCGCATTTTCTGGAGTCGACTCGAGGTCGAGTCGACTCGCGACTCAGGGGAGTCGACTCGCAGTCGGGATCCGACTTTTTAACCCTAGGTTTGTCGTTTCGCAAACACTTTTTCTCAAGCCGCCACTGTTCACAAAGCCCTAGAGCCGACTCCTAGGTCATCCTCGATCGTCTCCAAGCCCTTTTTCCGTCGATTCTTCGCCGGACATTGAGTTTCCGTCCGTTCCTAGGTCTTTTCAGGTCAGTCCCGAGCTTCCTCTATCGATCCTTCTTCGTTCTCTAGGTTTTCATCTCGTTTAGGTCAAGATGCCTCGCAAGGGAGTTGTTAGAAAGAGGTCCCGTCCCGTGGCCGGTCCCGAGCGGCGCTCCAAGGCGCGGCACGATCCCGCGAGGCAACCTCCTCCGGATCGTTCCCCGCCTAGGGTGGTTCATGTTAGGCCGTTGGCCGGAAAGGCCGTCACCTCCGGGAGGTATGTCACTTTCGACTATCTCTCCCGGGAAGGATTCACCATAGGCGATAGGCTTAGAGCCCAGGGTCTAGAGTACTTCCTCACCTTGGACCTTCCCACCTATCCTGGCCTAGTTCAAGAGTTCTACAGTACCGTCCATCGAGGAGATGGAGGTATTGAGGGCACGGTATTAGGTGTCCCATTGCGTGTCACAGAGGACCTCATTGCCCATATCCTCCACCTTCCATTAGTAGGGGTGGCTCCTGCACATCCTGAGGATAGATTTGAGGCCCTTACGATCATCTTAGGGCATCCACCTCAGTCTCCCCTAGATGAGGTATCTGCTAGCTTACTTCCTATTGAAGTGAGAATCCTTTTGAGCATTTTGTCCAGGTCCATCTTCCCTAAGACAGGGAGATTTGATTTTGTGAATGAGAGGGACCTAGCTATTATGTCTTACATTCTTCAGGACACCCCGGTCAACTTCCCCAAGCTCATTTATAGGTATATGTGTGAGCCCCTGGATAGACCTAGGCTCTCCCTCCCATACGGAATGATATTCACTCTTCTCTTTAGGCAGTACGAAATTTCCATTCCTGAGAAGGAACCCTCTCGTGCCTTGCGATGGACTGATCGCTTGGGTACGGGGACCATGCACAGGATGGGATTTCGGAAGAGAGAAGGGATCTGGGTTAGGAAGTCCACTCTCACCGCTCAGACCACCAGACCATCACCCAGTCCTGAGCCAGATTCTGACTACCCAGAGTCCCCAGACCATCCAGACCTTCCATCCACTCCTCCTGCTCCTACCACCTCTGCCGGACCTTCCTCCTCAGCTCCACCATCTATGGAGGTCCGTATTGATCCAGAGCAGCTCCGGGAGCTGCGGCAGGAGATCGTCCGAGATTTGAGGGACGAGCTGCTCCGGGAGCTCCGAGGTTCCGTGCCAGCTCCCACTCCTGCACCCACTCCATCCTCAGCATTGGTCCCATCCTTGACAGCCGTGACAGACATGACGGCTGAGGTGCGGCAGGAGATCTACAACATTAGGACCCTGGTGCAGGCCCAGTTCCACAGCATGAGCGAGGTCACGAGCACCACGAGGAGGATGCGGGATGACATCCGCCGTGACATGCACACCACCACCGAGGGGGCCGAGCGCTTGTCGAATGTGCTCATCGACAAGCTGGACGCACTTCAGACCTCGGTGACTGGGCTTCAGACGTCGGTGACTGAGCTCTCCACTACACATAGCAGAGCCACCACGTCTATTATCACGCAGCTGGGCCATGTTACAGAGGCAGTCGCCCTCCTCATGGAGCAGAGCCGATTGAGAGGAGGAGTCACATCCTCGAGAGGAGGAGCTACATCCTCCAGAGGAGGAGATGTATCCTCGAGAGGGGGAGCCACATCCTCCAGAGGAGGAGATGTATCCTCGAGAGGGGGAGCCACATCCTCGAGGAGGTCATAGATGATTTTGAGTTGTGTTTTGTCTTCTTTTGTATTGTTCTTGCTTTACCTATTGTATGCTCAAATGTATTCACCTTCATATCAATACAATGAGTAGACATCTTATCTTCATTTCTGTGCCATTTGATGATTGACTGTGCCATTTGTGCCATTGATTGTGTGTGATTACCTCCTTTTTGGTATGATGACAAAAAGGGGGAGAAATGTGTAAGTATAAAATGTAAAAGGGGAGAAATATTAAAAAATATGTAAAAGAAATCAATGGAAATAAATAAAACGATAAACTCTTAAAAACACACATAAATTTGTTCTAAGTGGATTCGGTACCTCGAGGCTCATTATCTCTCTTTTGGAGCTCCTAATGGAGTAATCTCCAGAATCTATTCAAGGGATATTCGGAGATTAGCTGAATCCTACTCAAGAACAAATTGACAGATTTTCCCTCTAAAAACAAAAATTTTAGTTTCAAAAATTTCAAAGCATTAAAAGAAAATTCAGAAAATCAAAACATAGTTGAATGCATATGTTGAGGGGGAGAATCTGAATTTTAATCAAGCTAAATCATTAATGTCATATAAGCCAAACAATTGATTGCAGAATATGAAGGCTTATATAATTCCAAATGAAAGGGGGAACTTTAACTCCGAAATTTAATGTTTCACTCCTTTCAAACTTGGATAAATTAAATTATCAGACATTTGAATTCATTTATGGAGTTTATTTCATTATTTACTGAGCAACTCATTTTACATATACTCAAAGTTTTGTCATCATCAAAAAGGGGGAGATTGTGGAGTGATCGATTAAAACCCCGTTTGATTTTGATGAGCTCAAAGCATTGGAGTATATCTTGTGATTACTAATGAATTCAATTGAGTGTTTCAGTGAAAATCCTGTCCAAGTGTCTCTAGACTTGGTTCATAGCATTTTGGATAAGTTAAGAAGTCTGCATGAACCAATGTCTGAGATACGAGTCGACTCCCGAGTTTCACGAGTCGACTCCAAGCGTATCAAGGTCACTGGCACGAGCTCGAGTCGACTCCTGATCAGTACGAGTCGACTCCGACTGAAAACAGACAGAAGGACAGAAGAGCAGTTTTTCAGGTCTGAGATTCGAGTCGACTCCAGTGGAACGCGAGTCGACTCCCAGCGGTACACACAGAAAAAGTCAGAGAGCGTTTTATGGACTCTGAGATTCGAGTCGACTCCAGTGGAACGCGAGTCGACTCCCAGCGGTACATAAAGAAAAAGTCAGAGAGCGTTTTATGGACTCTGAGATTCGAGTCGACTCCCGCAGTACGCGAGTCGACTCCGAGACTGTGCGACCATCGACAGACAGAAGACCATGTTACTGCCTCTGAGATTCGAGTCGACTCCCAGACAGCTCGAGTCGACTCCAAGACAAGCTTCACGTCAAAAGGCAGAAGACCAACTTTCGGAAACTGAGAGCCGAGTCGACTCCAAGGAAGTTCGAGTCGACTCCAAGACTGGATGAGCCAAAAGACAGAGAATCGGGAGTTCGGGCTCTGAGATTCGAGTCGACTCCCAGGACAGTCGAGTCGACTCGAGTGGACAAAATTCAAATTTGGATCCACGGACTACAGAGGATGAGCCGACTCCAAAATTGCCAGGTCAGCGCCAGAAGTTGGCGAGTCGACTCCGGGTCAAGACGAGTCGACTCCCAGTCAAGACGGCAACTTTAATTCAAACTGGGAACAGTTGCCGAGTCGACTCCGAAAAAGCTCGAGTCGACTCCTGCTACAGCCGAGTCGACTCCTGATCGCGCGAGTCGACTCCAACCCACCAACGGTCACATTGTCAGGCTGCGCAGAGTGTGCAGAACGGCCAGAAAAAGCAGAGTAACGGCTAGTTTCCGTGGGGGTTGGCTTAAATAGCCACAGAAGACTGTAGCAAGGTAGAGAACACACATTCCACTCCTAGCATTCAAGTCTTCAAGCTCTCTAAGTGCTCTTCAACGAGAAAAAGGGAAGATCTGCATTTACTGCTCCACCAACATCTTCCCAGCATTCAAAGCTTCCTCCTCCTGCTTTCAAGTCGATCACTCTTTCAAGAGGAGACCGGAGTTCCAGAAGCCACACCTCTTCACCATCTTAAAAGCGTTTGAGGGCTTCTAACTCCTTTACGATTATATTGTTTTAAATCTGCTTTTTAAGAAGCTATTTTCTGTTTTCTTCTATCTCGTGTATTTACTTGATTCAATCGGGGGATTGAATCAAGGGGATTAAGGTTGGTTGGTGAGCCGGTTTAAAACCAACGAGTGTAAGGGTTTGATTGTGAGCCCGGGAAAACAATCGGGGTTGGTTCTAGTCGGTGAGCCTGGGAAAACCGACCGAGTTCGTTGTGAGCTCGTAAAACAACAAGTTCGGTTGTGAGCTTGCAAAACAACCGGCTGTAATCCAAAGGGGTTATAGTGAAATTCCCAAGTGAGACTTGGGGAGTGGACGTAGGAGCAAGGGTTAGCTCCGAACCACTATAAAACTTTGTGTTTGTAGTGCATTGTCTCTCATCTTCTTCCCCACACATTACTCACAGCACTTAGCTTTAATTAAATAACTGGCTATAGTATTTAGTTAATCATCCACAAAGTTTTAATTAGCTAAGTTAATTTAAAAACCCAATTCACCCCCCCCTCTTGGGTTGTCTATCTGGGCAACAGAGCCGACCCCAGGAATGCTTGAGTCGACACCAATGGAGTGGACCCCAACTGAACATGAGTCGACCCCAAGGCTATGTCGTTCAAAACTGTATCTCTGGAATTCCTGAGAGGGTCGACCCCACTGTAGCTTGAGTCGACCCCAAAAAGAGTTGAGTCGACCCCAGTAAAAAAAACAGCTGAAATACAAGGTTCTGTGATCCCTGAGAGGGTCGACCCCACTATAGCAGGAGTCGACCCTAGTGAAAGTTGGGTCGACCCCACTGGAAGTTGAGTCGACCCCAAGTCTGATGAACAGTGGTTTGAGTCGACCCCAGAAAAGTTTGGGTCGACCCCAGCATGGGCAGAAGCATAACGACTAGTTCTGCAGAGGTACTTTTTGACCTCCCAACGGCTAGTAATAGATAGTTTTTCAAATCTAACCAATGGGGAGTAACCTAAAGATGTGAGAAAGTATTTATAATGACACTATTCATCAGAGCAAATTATTCTTTTGCAAAATATCAAAGCTCACCCAAGAAAGACAAAAGCCCTAATTTTCTTCATCAAGGTGCTTCATTCAAGAGTCAAAAAGAAGTGGTCGAGCAGATCAAACAAAGGCATTAAGAGCTCCACCAACCTTTGAAGAGTGAAGCATTCCTTGACAAAGAAGAGAAGAACCATATCAAAGCGATAACTATATTCTAACTCTTCTTTGTAGCTTACATTTGTTATATCTGCTCATCTAGGAGTTTCAACCTTCTTCTTCTTCTTAAGATCTTGTAAAAATTTGTTGGTGAGCCCATAAAACCAACGGTGTAGGTTTGTTGGTGAACCCGTAAAACCAACGGTGAAGTTTAGTTGGTGAGCCCGTAAAACCAACATAGGTTTTTGGTGATCCCGGAAAACCAAGTGTAAAGGTTTTTGGATTGTGAGCCCGGAAAATAATCCAACTGTAATCCGCGAGATTATAAAAAATTTCCAAGGGATCGCTTGGGGAGTGGACGTAGGTGCATAAGAGAGCACCGAACCACTATACTTCTTGTTGTTTGTATTGTGAATTGTTCTAAATCACTTACTTATCAATTAACATAAATAAGAAATTGAAAATTAACAAAAACCAATTCATCCCCCCCTCTTGGCTTGTCACCTTGGGCAACAAGTGGTATCAGAGCGAGGTGCTCTCATAGTATTTGTTGATCTTACGATCAAGAGTCAAAGATCATGACAACCGAAGTAGGATGTTCTATTAGCGAGGGACAATCCACAAATAGACTATCCTTGTTTAATGACACTAATTATACTTATTGGAAAGCTAGGATGAGGATATTCATTCAAGCACTAGACTATGACATGTGGAACATCGTAACTAGGGGGCCACACACATCCACAGTTAGTATAGAGGGCACAATCATTTCTAAGCCTGAAATGGATTGGAATGAGAGTGATAGAAGACTTGCATAATTAAATGCTAAAGCAATTAATGTACTTTACTGCTCACTAGATATAAGTGAATTCAATAGAATATCCACATGCATCTCTGCTAAAAAAATTTGGAATAAACTAGAGGTCACACATGAAGAAACTAATCAAGTCAAAAAGTCAAAAATAAATATATTAGTATATAAGTATGAATTGTTTAAAATGAAATCCACTGAGTCCATAACTGAAATGTTCACTCGATTCACTAAAATCATAAATGGACTAAAGAGTTTGGGAAAGTCTTATGCTAATTCTGAACTAGTGCGAAAAATTCTCAGGTCTCTACCAAAAGTTTGGGAGGCCAAAGTAACTGCAATACAAGAAGCAAAGGATCTCAATACACTGCAATTGGAAGAACTTCTTTGATCACTCATGACCTATGAGCTGACTATGAAACAAAACTCAGAAGAGGAGGTTAAGAAAATGAAGACCATTACCTTGAAATCCACAGCTCCAAAGCAGGAAACTGCATCAGAGGAGTCCGATGATGAGGGGGAATATGATGAAGAAGGAATGGCAATGCTTGCAAGAAAATTCAGAAAATTCATGAAAGGTAAAAAGAAATTCCATAAAAGAAAACCTTTCGTAAGAGGTAGCTCAAGCCGAAAACAAGAAAAAGAAAAAGAAAAGGAAAAAGAAGTGCCAATATGTTATGAGTGTAACAAGCCCGGACACTTCAAGATAGATTGCCCGGAATTGAAATGGATGGCAAGAAAGCTTAAAAAGAGAAACCTCATGGCTGAATGGAGTGAAAGCGAAGAGTCAAGTTCGGAAGAGGAAGATCAACAAGAGACGGCTCAAATCTGCTATATGGCCAATGACGATGAGGTAGATTCTGAACTTGAATGTGATTTTTCGGTAGAAGAGTTACATGATGCATTTTTAGAACTGATGGAAGAACACAAGAAGCTAACTCATAAAAATAAAGTTCTAAAAGATGAAAATCAATCTCTTATCAAAGATAAGCTGAAACTATCTAATAACTATGAAATATTAAGTAGGAGGTTCACAAATGAAACCAAGAATCTAATTGCTGAAAATATCAAGCTAAAAGAAGATGCAGAAAAATACAAATCCTTAGTGGACAAGTTTACACTTAGTTCAACTAAATTAAATATGATTCTTGATAGTCAAAAAGCGGTATATGATAAGGCTGGTTTGGGATATAAAACAAATAGGAAGCAAAAATACTTAAAGAACATATTTGTGAAAGCCAAAACTGAAAATATAACTTGTCATTGCTGCAATAAAGTAGGACACAAAACATATGAATGCAATTTTAGAAATCCTAGCTATAACAAATTGAGTGATGAAAGTAAGCTAAAGTCGAAGAAAATTTGGATTCCAAAAGGAACATCAAGTACTAACCTTAAAGAACCCAACATGGTTTGGGTACCTAAAGCACATTCTTGACTTTGATTGCAGGAGTGTCTTACAGCTAATAAGAGGGATAAATGATGGTATCTAGATAGCGGCTGTTCAAGACACATGACAGGTGACATAGAACAATTTGTTACTTTGGAATCTAAGGAGGGTGGAGTGGTAACCTATGGAGACAATGAAAAAGAACTTATCATTGGAAAGGGTAAAATCTATATTACTCCATCCACATTTATAGAAAATATTTTATTAGTTGATGGTCTGAAACATAACTTGCTTAGCATAAGTCAATTTTGTGATAAAGGTCTTAAAGTCACATTTGAAGCTTCAGTATGCATAATTATAAATCCAAAAGATAATAGCATTGTACTTGTGGGACATAGGCATGGAAATACTTATATGATAGATCTTCATGATTTAGGCAAGAAAAATGTATTATTCTTAATTACTAATGAAGAAAGGAAAAGTGAAACAAGTTGGCTTTGGCACCGTAGACTAGGACATGCTAGTATGGACCTAATATCAAAACTAGTCAAGAAGGATCTGATAAAAGATGTGCCGAAATTAATTTTTGAGAAGGACAAAATCTGTGGACCATGCTCATTGGGAAAGCAAATAAAATCATCTTTCAAATCAAAGAATATAGTATCAACCACTAGGCCCTTTGAACTCATACACATGGATCTATTTGAGCCTACTAGAACTGCAAGTTTAGAAGGAAAAAAGTATGGACTAGTCATAGTAGATGATTTGTCAAGATACACATGGGTTTTATTTCTTGCACATAAGAGTGAAGCATTTTCAGCATTCTTGAAATATTATAAAAATATCATAACTGAAAAGAAGCTCACCTTAATTGCAATTCGAAGTGATCATGGAACTGAATTTGAAAATCTACACTTTGAATAATTTTGTAATGAAAATGATATCTTCTATCAATTTTCAGCACCTAGAACGCCTCAACAAAATTGGGTTGTTGAAAGAAAAAATAAGACCTTGGCAGAAATGGCACGCACGATGTTGTGTGAGTCAAATCTTCCAAAATACTTTTGGGCTGAAGCTGTAAGTACTGCTTGCCATATTTTAAATCGTGTTTTAATAAGACCTATAACCAAGAAAACTCCTTATGAACTTTGGAAGAATAGGAAGCCAACTGCTAAATATCTTAGAGTATTTGGATGTAGATGTTTCATTTTAAACAATGGTAAGGAGGATCTAAGTAAATTTGATGCCAAGTCAGATGAAGGTATCTTTTTAGGATACTCTACATCTAGCAGGGCCTACAGAGTATTCAACAAAAGAACACTTGTAGTTGAAGAGTCAATTCATATCATTTTTGATGAGTCTGATAGCGAGTCTCCTAGAAGAGAAAATACTTCTGATGATGATGCAGGAATTCTTGAGTTGGAAAAAATGAGTCTTAATGACGTACCAAATCAAGATAAAGATGACGATCATGTACCACCACACTCTCAAGACTTGCAAAAGGGATGGAGGTATGCACATGGGCATCCTAAAGACTTAATCATTGGTGATCTATCTCAAGGGGTAATAACTCGATCCTCTCTTAGAAATATAAATGACTATATTGCTTTTGTTTCACAAATAGAACCTAAGAATTATGAAGAAGCTGAAAAAGACGTAAATTGGATAAATGCTATGCAAGAAGAATTAAATTAATTCAAAAGAAGCAATGTATGGACATTAACTGAGAGACCAAAGCATAATTCTATTATTGGAACAAAATGGGTCTTTAGAAATAAATTAGATGAAAATGGGGTAGTTATAAGAAACAAAGCTAGACTTGTAGCTAAGGGATACAATCAAGAAGAAGGGATAGATTTTGAGGAAACATTTGCTCCCGTAGCCAGATTGGAAACTATCAGATTACTTCTAGCTTTTGCATGCTTCATAGATTTCAAACTGTATCAAATGGATGTAAAAAGTGCCTTCTTAAATGGTTATATAGAGGAAGAAGTATATGTAGAGCAACCTCCTGGTTTTGAGAAATATGAATTGCCAAATCATGTGTTTAGATTACATAAGGCATTATATGGATTGAAACAAGCACCTAGGGCTTGGTATGATTGATTAAGCAAATTTCTGCTAAATAATGATTTCAGTAGAGAAAATATAAATAAAACACTCTTTCTCAAAAGAAAAGATAAAACTTTGCTAGTAGTACAAATATATGTAGCTGACATAATCTTTGGTGCCACTAATGATAATCTTTGCAAAGAGTTTGCTAAATTAATGCAAGGAGAATTCGAGATGAGTATGATGGAAGAACTAAATTTTTTTCTTGGATTACAAATCTAGCAAACTAAGGAAGGCATCTTTATTCATCAAACTAAGTACACAAAGGAAATACTAAAGAAGTTTGGGAATGAAAATCACAAGGGGATAGGCACTCCTATGAACCTCACTAGTAAACTAGACAAAGATGAAAAAGGAAAAAGTATAGATATGAAGCTCTATAGAGGATTAATTGGATCTTTGCTTTACCTAACTGCCAGTAGGCCAGACATAGTTTTTAGTGTAGGAATATGTGCTAGATACCAATCAAATCCTAAGGAATCACATCTAAGTGCTGTCAAAAGAATCCTTAGATATTTGAGAGGAACCACAAATATAGGATTATGGTACTCTAAAGACTTCTGTACTGATTTGCTTGCATATTCTGATGCTGATTTTGCTGGATGCAAATTAGATAGGAAAAGCACCAGTGGAACATGTCAATTCTTAGGAAATAACTTAGTATCATGGTTTAGCAAAAAGCAGAATTCAGTAGCATTATCAACGGCTGAGGCAGAGTATATAGCTGCCGGTAGTTGCTGTGCTCAAGTACTATGGCTCAAGCAACAACTAGAGGACTATAGAATTAAATTAGACAACATTCCTATAAAGTGTGATAACCCCAGTGCCATTAACCTTACCAAAAATTCGGTTCAGCACTCTAAAGCCAAGCACATTGAAATAAGGTATCATTTCATTAGAGATCATGTGCAAAATGGGAACATATGTATCGAGCATGTATGTACTGAAAAACAATTAGCTGACATATTCACAAAACTTTAAGTGAAGATAGATTTTGCATGCTTAGGAGGGAATTAGGCATATGTGATCCTTTTGATTGAAGAGATATAAAAGGAACAAGTTGTCTCATGATACTCTCCTCCCATTTCAAAAAACCCATAAAACATTAGTCAAACTAGCCATTTATAGACTCCTTACTCATGTATCATTGTCACATAAAGAATTTGTAAGGATTGGAGAAAAGAAAGAATTTATAATAAAAAAAAATTTCTGAACTGGGGCCGACCCAAGCTAGAATGGGGTCGACCCCATGTTGAGTCGACCTAAGAAAAATCTGGGGTCGACCCAACGGCGGGACCCTATTTTTAAAGAGGGACCCGTGAGCTATTTTTAGGGCACTATTTCATCTTGTCCTCTTCCTAAAACCCTATTCCCACTTTCCAATCCTTTCCAATCATCCCCAAACAATTCTAGATCGCCTCTCTACACCATTAGATCAAGACCTAAGGAAGGATTTTGTGAAAATGGGACCCACGCGAGCTGTTGCTAAGAGATCCGGGAGAGTCTCACGCCCAACCATTGTAGATAGACATGCTAGAGACTCTTCTACAGTACCCCCACAAGGTGAGACACGTATAGAGCCTCCTCCTCCTCCCTCCCTTTCAGTTCAACTTGCAAAATATGCGGGGAGACTGGTTACCATAGGAAGAAGGATCCACTCCAAATTTTTGGATCAAGAAGGGTTCCGTTTGGGAAATTGGATCCGAAGGCAAGGATGGGAGTATCTTTGCTCCCTAGATTTGGTGACCTACCCGGGCTTGGTTCGTAAGTTCTACGCCTTCCTAATAGTTGGACCGGGAGGGCTTATGTCTGAAGTCCGAGGAGTAAGGGTTAGGGTCTCGGAAGAAAGTTTGAGTGAGTTGCTTCATCTCCCCTGTGAAGGTGCAACTCCAGAAAGACCGGAAAGCAAGTTAAGAGCTCTACAGTTGATCTTTGAGAGAGATGATTTTGATTACTCAGAAACTGTGATAGCTAGCTCTCTATCAGCTGAGATGAGGTTCTTGCACAACTTCATAGGTCGGATTTTGTTTCCAAAGAGTGGGAGATTTGATCACATATCTGAGCGAGATTTGGTCATTATGGAGCATGTTATTCAGGGCATTCCCCTGAACCTCCCAGCTATGATGATCAGGTAGATGAGAGAGGCTATATGCAAATCGAGAGTTTCTCTGCCCTATGGTATGATACTCACCCTGGTCTTCCGACAGCATGATATATCTGTGGAGGGAGAGATCTCCAGGCATCTACTATTCACTGACACTTACACTACATGGTTCCTAGTTCGCATGGGTTATGAGAAGGTGAACGGGCAATGGGTGCGTGCAGGAGCAGGGATACATGCACAGGAGGGTGATGCACTAGAGGTTGGAGACCCCATCCCTGAGGCTGAGATACCTGAGGATCATCCTACGGCACCTTCAGAGGCTGGCCCGTCGTCATCCGTACCCACGGGGTGCACAGAGGAGTTTTGGAGTAGGATGACTGAGCTTGTGTCAGCTCAGGTAAGGACTCTCTCTGACGGATTGACGAGCAGGATGGACATTATGACTGCTAAGATTAGAGACCTTAGAGAGCAGGTGGGAGCATTACAGAGAGAGAGAGACTCATGGTCCATCTATGCCCTGAGCAGCTGAGTCGGAGGTTTCGGCACAGAGTCATCCAGCTCAGTGAGGTCCACGCCAGACTCAGTCCCATCAGGCTCAACCTCCCCTCGCCACTTATATTAGGAGGATGAGGAATAGATCACAGCCCTTAGATACCCCCTAGATAAGAAGATCTAGTTTACCTAAATTCTCCCACTGACTTCACCCAGTCAGATTATAAAGAACTATATTCAAACCGGTTAAGGAGGCACCTAAATCAGTCAAACTGATTTTTCTTACGGGCATGGGTTAACTCGAATCATTAAATGATCCAATCAAAAAATGATTGACCAAATTGGCCAAGTAAGTGAGATCGGTGGAAGGGATATACCATTAATTCGACAAAGACGCATCAGTGAGAGTAGCTCCCAATTAAAAACCACCGGTCGAGTCTGCCAAACTTACCTTAGACACCGACTGGTTAATCAATTTTGATTTGACCATCCTAATGACTCGGGCTCAACCACGAAGCCTAAATCAAGTTCCATCTTGGTCTGATCAAAGACATGGAACCGATCAATCTATAACTATTGTAAATTGAATTAAGTTATCTTGATTTGATCTAATTACTACTTAGTTAGATTTAATCAATTAACTCAATCATTCCATGATTTGATTCTAACCTTAGGTCAACCCAATTAGAGAACTTGACTTGAGCTAACCCAAACTCCCAAGACTTATGCAATTTGTCATTGAAATTCAATCCACAATTCTAGGTCTCTTAATTCTCAATTAAGTGTAGTTTTATGAAAAAAAATAGATCATTGTATAAGTCTTAAATCAGATGTTAATTACAAATTTTTAGTTCTTAAAATCAGATCTAAATTTGTGAATTAAACATTCTGTTTCATATTTAATTCATGTTTAAATCATTAACGATTTATGTTCATATATCACATATATAAACTAACATGAATTAACTTAAATAACATGCATCATAAGCATTTATTTTCAGATCTTATATATCTTATAAAATCAGAGATTAAAAGGATCATAAATTGCATTTAGATCTAATCTAAATAAGTTTATGATTTCAAATTTTAAATGTTCAATATATCACATATATTAATCATAAAATATGCATCACATGCATCCAAATTTCAGATCTAGTTAATCATGCAAAAATAGTAATTAAATCATTCATAAATCTTCTTTAGATCTTGTTGGGGGAATAAGGTTTTTTCCCCAAATGACACGAATGCCCCTAAGAAGCCGCACAATCGTCGACCCTGGAAGGCCGAAGTCGGCATCCGAACTCGGAACCTCCGACCTAAGAGAAACCTCAATGTCCGAGGCCTACTTTTGTCAGCCACCTACTACGGCCGTACGTCTCCGAGGTCCGGCCAGAGACCGTACTATGACGCCCCTCCGGCATTTATTGCGCATGACCGCTGTGATCCTCCGGCACACTCCACAATAAATGCGGATCTCCGGCTTACTCCACAATAAATGTGGATCTCCGGCTTACTCCACAATAAATGCGGATCTCCGGCTTACTCCACAATAAATGCGGATCTCCGGCTTACTCCACAATAAATGTGGATCTCCGGCTCACTCAACAATTAATGCACATGACTCCTGTCATCTACGGACTCCCAGCTCTCCACGGCAAATAAGCCCAGCAGAGTCTAGTCGACTGTGATAAGTCTCTGATCTCGGCCATACCTCCGACACTGATGCAATAAATTCGCCTGGTAGCGTGCTAGTTCGGGTTGTACGACGCCCTCATCGCCGACATCAGTGCAATGATTCGCCTGACCAAGCACCGACCTGAACGACATGCCGAGCCGTACTACGGCTTCGCCCCGTTACATCGCAGGTAAACCGACCCCCGGTCTATAAAAGGGGGTTGGAAAATCGATACTCTGGACAAGCACTGTTTACCTCTACTCTACACGATTTGCCCCCTCCCTGACTTGAGCGTCGGAGGGCCGGCGCCGGAAGACCTGGCCACCGGTTCGTGTGCAGGCACCCAGACGGAGGACGCCGCCCACTGTCGGATCGTCGCCCAGCCACGGGAACCAGCCGCTCCTTCTCTCCGATCGCCCCAGACGGAGGACGCCGCCCGTCGACGGACCACCGCCTCGCCGTGAGTAACCACCTTCCGCTCCCTCTCCTCGACCGAAGATTGCCCCCGGGTCCAATTTCCAGCAACAGTTGGCGCTAGAGGAAGGAACCCGAGTAGCAGTCATGAAGTTGAGAAGTAAGGGAGCCTCTAACGTCTCCCGGCGTCCCCCGCAAAGTCCTGGACACTCCGTCCAGAATTTCCCAACTCCAGCTGACCCAGGTCCTCAGGTCCAGCTGGAACAGTTCAATGCCCTGGTACAGCAAGTCCAGGCCCTGGCCGCCGTCGTTCAGGGCCTACGGCGCGTGGAAGCTTCACCGGCGCTTCCCCCGCAGGCCCAGGCCCCGCCGGAGTGTCTCCCCAACGGCCCGGTTCTCCCCAGTCAAAATCTGCATGGCTCCTCCAGAGCCAACAACGGAGAACGGGCTGCCCCCCGTAGGGAGTTACTGGGAGAAGGTTTCGATCGGAGACCCCAACTTTCCGAGGCGGAGTCAACCCCGGACCGCCAAGGGCCGGCGCAAACCACAACGACAATCCCACGGGTGGGGGAGCTCGACCGAAAAGTTGAGCATCTGGAGCGCCAGATTGCGGCACTCCACGGCAAGAAGGCAAGACAGGAAGGGGACTTTGAGTTCACTGCCAAGTCCCCCTTCTTCCGCCAGATCGAGGACGAGCCGGTTCCCGCGAGATTCAAAATGCCTCAGGTGGAGCCCTACAGCGGAATCACCGACCCCCTCGACCACTTGGAGAGTTATCGGGCCCTCATGGCCCTACAAGGGTCCTCGGAGGCCATACTCTGCAAAGCCTTTCCAGCGACCCTCCGAGGGACCGCTCGGCTTTGGTTTTCTGGACTGAAGCCGAACACGGTGTCCTCCTTTGAGCAGCTCGGCAGGCAGTTCGCCACCAACTTTGCTGCCAGCCGGCGCCAGCGACGGACATCAGACTCCCTCCTGGATATCAAGCAGAAGGAGGGGGAGTCCCTCAAAGAGTACCTGGACCGCTTTACCGCCGCCACATGGGAGGTCCGCGAGCTAGACCAGTCGATAGCCATGTTGGCTCTGAAAACTGGGGTTCGCTCCTACCGATTCCTCTTCTCCATCGAGAAGAGCTTCCCGGCCGACTTCACCGAAATGCTGGCCCGAGCCCGGAAGTATGCCAAGGCCGAGGAGGCAGTCGCCTCCAGGCGGGGAGCAATCGAGCCCGCCTCTAAGAAGCAGAAGAAGCGCCGCGAGGAGCGCGGCCGACAAAGGAGCCGGTCTCCCCGCAGAGAGAAAAATCTCCCCAGACTGAGGAGTCCGCCCCGTCAGCAGGGGCGACCTCAGCAGAGGACACCTCCTCGTCCGAGGTCTCCACCACGGCCCCGGATGTACCAGGCGAGGTACGAGAACTATACACCCGTCAATGCTCCCCGGGCCGAGATCCTGATGGAAATTGAGGGTCGGGACTTCTTCCGACCCCCGCCTCCTATGCGAGACACGGGATTTCCCCGAAATACCAGGAAGTATTGCCGCTTCCACCGAGACCGTGGGCACGACACGGAGGACTGCTTCCAACTCCGGGACGAGATAGAAGCGCTCATCCGACGGGGAGTACTCAACTGGTTCGTGAGGAATCGACCTGAGGAAAGAAGGCCGGCGGAGAATGTCGCACCAACCGAAAATCCATGCGACAACAGGCCCATTGCCGGCACCATCAACATGATCGGGCGGGCCTCGGCAGGAACGGCCGCCCAGGGAACACCCCCGAAGCGCCCACGTACTGATGAAGTCATCTCGTTCTCGGACGAGGACTTAGAAGGGGTCGAGACCCCTCACGATGACGCTGTGGTCATCTCAATGATTGTAAATAGGTTTGATGTAAAGCGTGTCCTAGTTGACAATGGAAGTTCAGCCAACATTTTGTACTACCATGCCTACCAAAAAATGGGGTTGACAGAAGGACATCTCCGGAGAATCAATGCCCCGCTAGTCGGGTTTACCGGAGATGCGGTCTCGGTTGAAGGTGAGGCTAGCTTCCTTGTCACAGTTGGCCTCGCCCCCCGGGAGAGCACTGTGAGGATGGACTTCTTGGTGGTCCGTCTGCCCTCGGTCTACAACGCCATCCTTGGGCGCCCAGGGTTAAACACCCTTCGAGCCGTGGTTTCAACTCGCCATTTACTCATGCGGTTCCCCACCGGCCAAGGAGTAGGCGAGGTCCGCGGAGACCAACTGGTCGCCAAGCAATGCTACATGGCGGCCCACACAGTGAAACAACCAGCTGAGGCGCCAGACCGCCCGACGCGCCCTTCACTCCCCATAGAAACCCTCGATGCGAGGGACACCCCCTGGAAGAAGCAAGTAGAGCCCGGTGAGCTCCTTATTCAAATCCCACTACGAGAAAATTTTCCCGAGCTAACCGTGCAGGTCGGCTCCGGCCTCGGCGCCCATGAGAGGGATCGCCTCGTCAGCTTCCTGCGGGATAATGCCGACATCTTCGCCTGGTCGCCCGCGGACGTGCCAGGAATTGACCCTGAGGTCATGGTCCACCGACTTCAGGTGAAACCAACCAGCAGGCCTGTAAAGCAGAAGAAAAGAGGCTCCGCCCCCGAGCGACAACGAGCTGCGGCCGAGGAGGTGGACAAACTCCTCGAAGCCGGCTTCATCCGGGAGGTCTCCTATCCGGACTGGCTCGCCAACATAGTCCTCGTAAAGAAGGCCAACGGAAAATGGCGTATGTGTGTGGACTACACCGACCTGAACAAGGCCTGCCCAAAAGACAGTTTCCCCCTCCCGAGCATCGACCAGCTCGTCGACTCCACCTCGGGACACCAACTGCTAACTTTTATGGACGCCTTTTCAGGATACAATCAAATCCGAATGGCGCCAGAAGACGAGGAGAAGACGGCCTTCATCACCGACAAGGGCACCTACTGCTATAAGGTGATGCCCTTTGGCCTGAAAAACGCTGGGGCCACCTATCAGAGGCTGGTCAGCCAGATTTTTAAAGACCAGATCGGCCGGAACATGGAAGTCTACGTGGACGACATGTTGGTGAAGAGCCGAGCGGCGGAACACCACATAGCCGATCTCGACGAGACGTTCGCCAAGCTCAGAAAATATCAAATGAAACTCAATCCGGCGAAGTGCGCGTTTGGGGTCACCTCGGGCAAGTTCCTGGGTTTTATAGTGACCCAGCGCGGAATTGAGGCCAACCCGGAGAAAATCCGGGCACTGCAAGAGATGTCGCCTCCAAAGACAGTTAAGGAGGTGCAGCGGCTCGCGGGGCGGGTAGCCGCCCTGGGAAGGTTCGTCTCTCGGTCGGCCGAGCGTTGCCTCCCCTTCTTCAAGAGCCTCAAACGGCCGAAAGACTTCCGGTGGACAGAAGAATGCCAGCAGGCCTTTGAAGAGCTTCGGAGCCTTCTGGTTTCTCCCCCGCTGCTCACCAAGCCCCAGAAGGGCGAAATTCTTTACTTATATCTGGCCGTCTCCCCAGCTGCAGTAAGCTCGGTCCTCGTCCGGGAAGAAGACAAGCTCCAAAAGCCGGTCTATTACACCAGCCGGGTTCTCAGGGATGCTGAGACCCGATATTCTAAACTTGAGAAGACCATCTTCGCTCTCATTATCTCAGCTCGGAGACTCAGGCCTTACTTCCAAGCCCACACGATAGCTATATTAACCGACCAGCCTATGAAGCAGATATTGCAGAGGTCGGATCGTGCGGGGAGGATCGCCAAATGGGCGGTCGAGCTCGGAGAATTCGATCTAGAATATCGGCCCAGGCCGGCTGTCAAAGCTCAGATACTCGCCGACTTCATCGTGGAGTGCACCCTTCCGAACGACCCCGAGCTGCCATCTGAGTCCGTGGAGGAGACCCCGAAGCAGCCATGGGTCCTGCACTCGGATGGGTCTTCGACCCCGGGGGGCAGCGGGGCCGGACTTATCCTCACTAGTCCAGACGGAGTGGTGGCTGAGCAAGCCCTGCGCCTCGAGTTCCCGGCCTCGAACAATGAGGCCGAGTATGAGGCCCTCATCGCCGGGCTCAAACTGGCGAAAGAACTAAACGTGGGAGACCTGACGGCATTCAGCGACTCCCAGCTGGTGGTGAACCAGGTCCAAGGAGATTTTGAAGCTAAAGAGCCATCCATGCAAAAGTATCTCCAAAAGGTGCGGGAACTCATATCTGCCCTGAATTCTTTCAACATCCAGTACATTCCCAGAACGGAAAACCTCAGGGCAGACCAGCTATCCAAGCTGGCAACCTCCCGCATGAGCGAGCTTCCTAAGGGAACCGCGCTCGAGTATCTTCAGACCCCCGGCACGGAGGAACCCGAGCCTACCATGTGCATCGGCTCCGAGCCAAGCTGGATCGACGGGCTCGTCTGCTACCTTCAGGACGGAACCCTACCTCATGACGAGATGGAGGCTCGCCGAATCAAGCGCCAGGCCCCCCGGTATGTCCTATACGAGAACAGGCTCTATCGACGATCATTTACTTCCCCCCTTCTCAGATGCCTCCGCCCCTCCGAGGCGGACTATGCTCTCCGAGAGGTCCATGAAGGGATCTGCGGAAATCACCTGGGGGGCCGGGCCTTGGCCCATAAGATCCTGCGGCAGGGATATTACTGGCCCACACTCCGAAAAGATGCAACAGATTTCGTCCGCAAGTGCGATCGGTGCCAGCGAAACGCCAATATCCAGCGCCGACCTTCAGCTCTGCTGACCTCCATCATCGCCCCCTGGCCGTTTGCCCAATGGGGGATCGACATCCTGGGGCCCTTTCCCCTCGCCACCGGACAGAGAAAGTTCCTGGTCGTCTCCATCGACTATTTCACCAAATGGGTCGAGGCCGAACCTGTCGCCCGGATCACCGAGCAAAAGATGCGGGATTTCGTGTGGAAGTCTATAATCTGCCGATTCGGACTACCCCGTATCCTTATATCTGATAATGGTCGACAATTTGACAATATTCATTTCAGAGAGTTTTGCTCTAAACTCGGCATTGATCATCGCTTCACCTCGGTTGCCCATCCCCAGACAAACGGGGAAACCGAGGTAACTAACCGAACTATTTTGCAGGGATTTAAAGCTAGGCTTGATCGGTCCAAAGGACAGTGGGTCGAGGACTTGTACAATGTCCTTTGGGCGTACCGGACCACGTTCCGACTACCCACGGGAGAGACCCCCTTCAACCTAGCATACGGCACTGAGGCCGTCATCCCGTTGGAGATCGGCCTGCCTTCTCCCAGAGTGGAGCATTACGACCCCGACACCAACTCTTCCCAGCTAAGGAGCAACTTGGACCTTGTCGAAGAAACGAGAGAGGTCGCCCGGGTTCGCATGGCGAGATACCAACAGCGAACGGCCCAATACTACAACTCCAGAGTCAAGCCCAAGCTCTTCAAAGTAGGGGACCTCGTCCTCAGGAGAGCCGAGGCTTCTCAACCGACCGAGCAAGGAAAGCTCGCCCCAAATTGGGAAGGGCCGTATCAAATCGCCCGGGTACAACGACCAGGGGCGTACAAATTGAAGTCCCTGGAGGGGACTCTGATCCCACGAAGCTGGAACTCCGAGAATCTACGGATGTATTACCAATGAAACTCTAAGGGGTTCAAAACAATCAGGACAATGGACTCAGCTCCTTTTTCTGCAAATATTTCTCTCACCTTGATAACTGTAATCCTCTTTTAATATTGGGTCGTCTGTGATCCTCAGATTCCCCGGCCAAAATCGGGATGCCTCGAGGCTCGACCGTAGAGTCCCAAACTCCCTCGACCTCGGGAAGAATCGCAAGACGATGAAACGTGGAATGGAGCAGGATTCCTCGACTAAGGCCGAGATGCCCCGAGTGTCGACAGTGCGTGCCCAGCCCCTCGACACTTCGGGAAGACGGGATAGTACCTTCGCGGCCCCCCGTGGCGCTCATCACCAACAACGGGGTAGTACCTTCGCGGCCCCCCGTAGCGCCTCCTCGACAGTGCCTTCGCAGGTCGACAGTGCGTACCCAGACCCCTCGACCTGACGAACGATTCCTCGACCGAGGTCGGGATGCCCCGAGGGTCGACCGTAGAGAACCAGACTCCCTCGACCTCGGGAAGGCGCCGTGAGGGGTGGAAAGGGTGGCTCCACCTGGGGCGCCACGAAGTGGACCCCCAGGAGCGGTCGACGATCCCCGATCCCCGAAGCGAGCGATCCCTCGACTAAGGTCGAGGTGCCCCGAGTGTCGACAGTGCGTACCCAGACCCCTCGATACTTCGGGAAGACGGGGTAGTACCTTCGCGGCCCCCCGTGGCGCTCATCACCAACAACGGGGTAGTACCTTCGCGGCCCCCCGTAGCGCCTCCTCGACTAAGGTCGGGATGCCCCGAGGGTCGACCGTAGAGAACCAGACTCCCTCGACCTCGGGAAGCGTCGCAGGTCGACAGTGCGTACCCAGACCCCTCGACCTGACGAACGATTCCTCGACCAAGGTCGGGATGCCCCGAGGGTCGACCGTAGAGAACCAGACTCCCTCGACCTCGGGAAGGCGCCGTGAGGGGTGGAAAGGGTGGCTCCACCTGGGGCGCCACGAAGTGGACCCCCAGGAGCGGTCGACGATCCCCGATCCCCGAAGCGAGCGATCCCTCGACTAAGGTCGAGATGCCCCGAGTGTCGACAGTGCGTACCCAGACCCCTCGACACTTCGGGAAGACGGGGTAGTACCTTCGCGGCCCCCCGTGGCGCTCATCACCAACAACGGGGTAGTACCTTCGCGGCCCCCCGTAGCGCCCCCTCGACTAAGGTCGGGATGCCCCGAGGGTCGACCGTAGAGAATCAGACTCCCTCGACTTCGGGAGGTACCACAGGTCAGCAAAGCGTCCGCAGACCCGCCGACCTGACACAAGATCCCTCGACCAAAGTTGAGGTGCCCCGAGGTCCGACCACAGGGTCTCAAACTCCCTCGACCTCGCAAAGAGCTACAAATCAATAAAGTCTCCCCAAGCCCTCTCAACCTCGGCGGGTGCTGTCGGGTCCGTGAGAAGCCCGAGCCCCCTTAAAGTCAAAAATGACTCCGCAGGTCGACGAGGAAGGGAAGCAGCCTACTCCACCATGCGAAGCATAACTCTGAGAATGAAAGAGGTACATTCAACTGGACGCCCTCCTTGTCAAATTTTATTTACATATTGCTGAGCGGAATCTTAATGTTGGAGCCTTATCTTGCCCCAAAGTCGGGCCTCTCTAACGGGTCGGCTTAGGATCGACCTCCTAATTACATTATGCATGCACCGTTCGTCAAGTCTCCGAAACTGGTACAGAGGATTTCATAAATTAGTGCCCAACTCGGCTCTTCGACGTAAACTCCTACGTCCGGCTGAAAAAGTGGTCCCGGCCACGAATGTGCCAGCCAAACACGGGTACCAAGGCAATCTCTGGAAACCCCAGCCTTGCTCACCGAAGCCTCGGCAGAGTCCGAGAACAATAACAACGAAAACCTTCGGTAATAACCTGCCTATTGGCCCGCGCTCCCTCTGAGGGGTTTGGAGTTAAGTTCGGAGACCCGACTAAACTCCCCGATTAGCGGCACGCACAGACCTAGTCCGATCTTAGTTAAAGGGCTAAGGCCCGACCTCGACGCCTTGGGACTTCCCTAAAGGCTAAACGCAATGACCTCCACGACTCCCAAATCCGAGCTATAGGACTTAGAGAAATTTTCTAAAAAACTCAAGACTCGGAGCTCCTCTTCGTCGGGATGACTGGAACCCGAGAAGGCTAAGACGTAGCCCGGGAAGAAGGGCAACTTCGTTAAGCAGCCCGGAAATTAAAATGCAAAGCTAGGCCATCGAGGCGGTTCGCTAAGGCCCTGGCCTTGGTCACGACAACAGAGGGAAAGATGAACACGGAATGGCAAAAATACTTTTTCATTAACAAAGGGCCGGAAGGCCAATTACAAAATTGGAAGTCGGCCGCTCAAGGGCCGACCCCGGATACAATGAAAAAGAAAAGAAAAATATGCTAAGTCCTAAGCGGCGGGAGCCACATCCGGGGGGTCGTCCGGCACATTGATGACCTCAAGACCTTCCTCCGGAACAGGCTCGGGGTCGGGAGCAGGAGCTTCGGGCACCACCTCCGGGACAGCATCCGTCTCGGCCGCCAGAGCCACCTCCATGACACCGTCCGCCTCGGCTACCCCCGTCGAAGGCTCGGCGGGGTCTTGCTCATATATTCCCGCCTCGGATGTCAGGATGGTGGGAAGGGCTCGCACGTCGGACCCCCAGCCCCGGTCCTCCCTCGGACGGACCGTCGAGAAGTCGTACTGAGGGCAGTACAGGCGCACCTGCTCTCGGAAGTTCTCGAAGCCTCGAAGGAAACCGTCGACCGTCTCCTCCTCCAACATGTCGCGGAACTCTTGCGACTCTTTGAAGAGCTCCACGGCGTGCTCGGCTCGTTCGAGAGCCCTCCTCTCCCGGGCCTCAAGTTGCTCGAGTCGGAGGCGAAGGGCCCTCTCCTCATACTCGAGGGCCGCGACCCTGGCCTGGACCTCCCCCAAGCGCGCCTCCGTGCCGCGCATGGTTGCCTTGGTCATGGCGTGAGCCGCCTTCTCCTCCTCAAGCGCCCCCACCACGGCAAGGCGCTCGGCCTCGGTGGCCGCCCACCGAGCCTCGGCCGTGGCCGACACCGCTTCTAGCTCGGCGATTCTTTTCTTGGCCGGCTCCAGCTGCTGGCCGAGCTGCCGAACTTCTTCCCGATACCCGTGGGCGAGGAACGCCATGGTGTCGAGCTCGAGAATATGCTAAAAAAAAAAAAAAAAAAAAAAAAAAAGAAGAAGCGAGGGTATTGTGAGTTGAAAGGCACGCATGCACGCTAATAACTCCAGAAAATTAAGAAGGGAACTTACCCGGGCGGTGCTGCAGTAAGCACTGCCGGCGACCTCCTCCAGCGAAATCCCCCGGAACACGGCCCGGTCCGCTGGAAGCACTGCACGCCGCAACATGGAGCGTGCGACCTCGGCGTCCTGAAAGGCCGAGCTCCCCTCAGGAATGGAAGAGTCCGGCTCAACCGACTCTTCTCGGAAAGCTCGGGAAGAGCTCGGCACGATCGAACCCGAGGTCCCGGAGCCGCTCGCCTCGGGGCCTCGGGCAGGCCCGGGTCCTGGCTGCTGCGGCCGGGCCGCGGACGATTCCCCCCGCCGGGCAAGGGGGGCAGGGCAAGGAGGGGCCGATGGGCCCGCACCACTGACCACCCGCTCCCGCCTCGGGTCGGCTGCAGGGGCCCCCGCCTCGGGGCCACTCGTCCCGGCCGACGAGGAAGCGCCGTCTGTCCTCGCCCTCCTCCGAGGCTGGGGATTAGCCCCCCCGGCCTCGGCCTCCCGCCTCCTCAGGCGGGAAAAAAGCGACGTGTTACTGGTCGGCATACGGGAAATATCTGAAATCAAAAATTTTATTAAGTGTCAGGCCAGTGGCAGTAAAAGCGAAAGACAAAGAATGAAAATAACGTAGCCGCCCTTACCCTCGGGGCGCGCCGAGCTCAGACCCACGCTCGCCAGGGCGTCCTCCCGCAGGAGCTCGGTCAGGTCGTTGCCCCTCCCGAGGGCTCGCACAGAGTCTAGGATCCTCAGCTCCCTCCCCGTGGGCTCGGAGAGTCTGTTGAGGGCCTTCAGCCGTGGGTGTCCCCAACTCGGCTCAAACCCTCAAGGCGCCGCGGACGCCAGGAAGAAAAACTTCAACTTCCACTCATGGATCGAGGAAGGGGCGCCCCGGAAGAGTGACATACCGCCCCGAAAGGCGAAATATAGCCACCCTGCGTCCGCCGGGTTCTTCTTTAACAGAAAACACCGGCGGAAAAGGCCTACCGTGATCGGGATCCCGTGCCCGAGGCACAGGGACAAAAACCCGATTATGGTCCTCCATGAGTTCGGAGCCAACTGCGCCGGGACGAGCTGGTACTCGGCCAGCAAGCTGCTCACGAACCCATGGGTGGGAAAACGCAGGCCCGCCCAGAGTGTCTCGCGGTAAACCGCGATCCGACCTGGGGGCGGCTGCGTCATCCTGTCCCCCGGCCCTGCGGTTTCAAGACGAAACCCGGGCTGGAAGAAGAAACGGGAGCGGATTGTCTCCAGTTCCTCCTCTGACATATTCGACCCAACTTCTTCGGGACCGAGACCCATTCTCACAGAAGAATGGAGTAAAAATTAAGAGCAGAAAATGGAAGTTGGCGAGGAGAAGAAAAGAGGAAACTCTAGTGAAAACAGGAAGAAAACCTACTGGACATTGCCGGAAATTGCTCCGGGCACCGCCGGCAAAATTCGGTTGAGGAAGAAAACAAGGGGAAAAAGACGACGAAAATGAGGGGAAGCCAAACAAGACCTTTAGGGCAGACTCGTAGGGTTTATATAGACCCCCCTGACGGCCCAGCTCGATGGGGTCGGTTTCCATCCCCCGATCGGGCTGCGCCACGTGGCGACCTCTGAGGCCGAGGCACTGCATCCACTCCGGATCAATAAATCGAATACGAAATCAAAGTGTTGTCCCATCGGATCTCGGGACCTCATTATGGGTCCACAGAATCCCATCGCCTCGAAGAATGAGCGGACGGCACCCCCGCTCCCCTCGTTTAATAAAATCTGGGACACGTGGAGCCCCGGTGTGGCCTCCACTCCCCCGAAATTATGACCCGGTAACACGAAATCGGAAGCGTCCGACCCCTGGTCATGCCGCGTGTCCGTTTTGAAACCCGAAATGGCACGCTCATTGATGAGCGGGAACTCTCGATTGTGGGGCCGAGGCGCCGCCTCGTTGAACCCGAGGACCCTCATCCTGGGTCCGCCTCGCAAAGCAACCTCGGTAATCCAAGAGACACCGCCCCCGCTATAGTCGCCTCGAAAGACGTAGGGATATGGACCCCATCATTAATTCGCCGAACAAAGTAACCTCGAAACGCCCAAGGGCGCAGGTCCTACCATGAAAATTCCAAGAAACATGAGGGTGCGGACGAAGTTCGCCCCCCAACTTTAACGATGGACTTTACTTCCTACGTCCGAGCCCACAAGCCGCTCGAACTCGGAAGTCGGGGGGTAGTGTTGGGGGAATAAGGTTTTTCTCCCAAATGACACGAATGCCCCTAAGAAGCCGCACAATCATCGACCCTGGAAGGCCGAAGTCGGCATCCGAACTCGGAACCTCCGACCTAAGAGAAACCCCAATGTCCGAGGCCTACTTTTGTCAGCCACCTACTACGGCCGTACGTCTCCGAGGTCCGGCCAGAGACCGTACTATGACGCCCCTCCGGCATTTATTGCGCATGACCGCTGTGATCCTCCGGCACACTCCACAATAAATGCGGATCTCCGGCTTACTCCACAATAAATGCGGATCTCCGGCTTACTCCACAATAAATGCGGATCTCCGGCTTACTCCACAATAAATGCGGATCTCCGGCTTACTCCACAATAAATGTGGATCTCCGGCTCACTCAACAATTAATGCACATGACTCCTGTCATCTACGGACTCCCAGCTCTCCACGGCAAATAAGCCCAGCAGAGTCTAGTCGACTGTGATAAGTCTCTGATCTCGGCCATACCTCCGACACTGATGCAATAAATTCGCCTGGTAGCGTGCTAGTTCGGGTTGTACGACGCCCTCATCGCCGACATCAGTGCAATGATTCGCCTGACCAAGCGCCGACCTGAACGACATGCCGAGCCGTACTACGGCTTCGCCCCGTTACATCGCAGGTAAACCGACCCCCGGTCTATAAAAGGGGGTTGGAAAATCGATACTCTGGACAAGCACTGTTTACCTCTACTCTACACGATTTGCCCCCTCCCTGACTTGAGCGTCGGAGGGCCGGCGCCGGAAGACCCGGCCACCGGTTCGTGTGCAGGCACCCAGACGGAGGACGCCGCCCACTGTCGGATCGTCGCCCAGCCACGGGAACCAGCCGCTCCTTCTCTCCGATCGCCCCAGACGGAGGACGCCGCCCGTCGACGGACCACCGCCTCGCCGTGAGTAACCACCTTCCGCTCCCTCTCCTCGACCGAAGATTGCCCCCGGGTCCAATTTCCAGCAACAGATCTGATCTAAACATATTTATAAATCTCAGATTTAATTACAATTATTTTAAGCATAAATTGTTTAAACATTTAACCTGGCTCTGATACCAATTGAAGGGGGAGTCTCCACTCCTACATGGGTTCGGTCCTATTAAAAATAGGGTGACACCCATGTATACCTATCAGAGCACTGATGAGAGCACAAAAGTGCGATCTATACATCACTTAAATTAGTATTATTGCTAACAATTAATGATAGAAGTGCTGTATTAATATTATATTTTTGTGGGGTGCAGGTGATCGGAAATCAAAGCTAAAATGCACATTGGGTTCAAAAAGATGCATCATTGTAGGTGACCAGCCAACCGCATGGGTCGACCCCAGTTGCACGCTAAAAGAAGGTCAAGTTTAGCGGTCCACTTCCTCGCAGCTTCATTTTTCTGCAAGCCCAAGCATCTGCAAGCCAGCATCTATTCCACATGTCCGCCCGCGTGGAAGAAACGAGCATCCTCCTCTTTCCCCATTTCAAAGGCTTTTGGAGTTCATGGTTTATTCATCCCAGCCGTCACCCCGTGAGTTCGCTTCTTGCACGAGCCCAAGCTCAACCGTCCGCGAGCCAGCTCCATCTCCACATTCTTCCGCTGTTAGCTCCCTCCCGCGAAGCATTTTCCTTTCCCAGCATCTCGTGCGACCCAGCTTCTTCTGCATCTTAGCCCAAGCGCCAGCAGTCCGTCTTCTCCGCTTGTGATCCATGCCTCGTCCGCACCTCATCCCAGCAAAGATCCCGTGTTCAAGGCCAAGCTACCAGAGCGTCCCAAGTTCCAGCCACATAATCAGCAATCTTCTGGAATCTCAGGTCCTCGAGTCCGCGTGCGAATCTTCTGCTATCAGCTTCCCTCAACCTCCCAGCATCCTGTAGCCGTCCACCTCTTCCGCATTCACAGCTTCTCCTAGCGCGTGTGATCATCCCGCAGCCATCCACGGTTCATCTCCCATGCATTCCAACAGATCCCAGCTCCAATCCTCCTTCCGTTCGTGATCAGATCTCCATTCCAGCCTCCTCAGATCCTGTCCGCTCATCCCGTTCATCTCACGAGTCCTAGCTTCCTCTACCGTCCACGTCCGAGCTCCTCATGAACGCATGCCTCTTCCGCCTCTTCCCAGGGATTTTCCAGCTTCCGAATCCCAGATCCCGTGCGATCCAGCCACCCAGATCCCGCGATCAAGCTTTAGCGTCCACGAGCAACTCGCTTCCCAGCCGTCCGCGTGCAGCCCATCATCCCGCGATGCATGCGATCACGATCTTTCGAGTGTGTCCGCAATCTCCCGAGATCCATCCCAGCGTCCGTTTCCACCGCGTGCAAGGAGGGGAGCTGATGGCTAGCTTGATATATTCTCTCGGCTGGGGGGCGTTCGGAGTATCCCTCATTCGGAAGAAATAGAGCCGCTGCTATCGAAGGAAGGGAGGGGGAGAAACAGGGGATACTCTATTTCGGGCCAAAAGAAAAGAAAAAAAAAGAAAAGGAAAAATGAAAGGGGGATTAATGTGTGAAATGAGTGGCTGATATCTTAGGAAGGGTGATGGAGGAACCTTTGATGTATTACTCTTTGAAGTAAACTCTAAACTTTTGCTTTGAATGACTTACATTCACTGATATGTTCTTGATCCATGCGTAGTTATTTCGTAGATAGTTCTTTAATGGTTTATGACTATTGATATATGGATTGCTTTAGTATTTGATTCATCGTAGACGTAGTGAGCACGATGAATGCTTAGAAATTGAGTTCATATGTTCATGAAACATATATCATGATTAGATCTATCCTACCATTCATTTTTAATCAAGAACCATAGAGTTTATTTCTTAGATGCAATAACATCAAGGGGGATTCCAAATCCCTACCATCTTTATTTCATAGAACTTTGTTTATTGATATATTATTCTCTACTTTTAATTTCACAAAATCAAAACATCATCTTAATCCACAAATTTATTGAATTAATTAATCTAAAATTATACTAAATAATCTCATATATATATTTCGTTTTCTGAGGATTCGACCTCAGACTCCTGAGAATTTACTACTTGTGCGATTCTCTGATACTTGGGAGATTAGTTTCGCGAAAGCAATTTTGCGAGCGCGTCAAGTTTTTGGCGCCGTTGCCGGAGAACGGCTGAGTTATTAGTATAATTTTAGATTTAATTAGTACTTTAGTAGTTAGTCTTTTTCTTTCGAAAAAAAAAAATTGAATCTTTATTGCTGTTTTTTTCCCTGCACAGTCTGCATCAATCTCTGATATCATAGTAATTCACCGTCTAATTGGACTCAAATTTAGTCGGCAAGTGCAGGACACATTTTCTTTCATCGAAACGGTCTGATGGACATTCTGAGATTTTTAGGATCATTAAATTAATCTGAAACCTTGCTGCTGTCTGTTTTGAATTTTCTATGTTTAAATTATTTTTTTCTTAGAATCAGAATTTTATTATTATCATATCTCATTAACCCTTGTTGCTAATCGAAAATTGATAAGAACTTTAAGAAAAGATCAAGGATGATCATTAAAAAAATAAATAAATAAATAAATAAACTCTGAAACTTTGTATGCTAGATTGGAATAGGGACAACACTGGGCGCCTGAATTGACAAACATTTGACAATTTCTTAGATCATATTATTGAAACTCTTTGGCAAAATCTTAGATCTGGTGAGATGGCTGATGACGATGTAGGAAGTCACCATGGTGATGAAGGTAGACCCCCAGTTATGATACTTCGACAATATTTACACCCTACTAGGACTAGTCAACCTTCATGCATGACTATTCCTGAAAATGTAGGACACTTTGAAATCAAACCAGGAGTAATTCAATTGCTGCCCAAGTATCATGGGATGGAATCCGAGAACCCTTATCTTCACCTTAAGAATTTTGAGGAAATTAGCATCACATTTAGAGTGCCAAATGTATCGGAAGACGTCCTTAAATTGACCTTGTTTCCTTTTTCCTTAAAGGATAAAGCCAAAACATGGCTGAACTCCTTGAGACCTAGATCGCTAGGAACATGGCATGATATGCAAAGAGAATTCTTGAAAAAAATCTTTTCCGCACAAAGGACTAACTTTTTGAAAAGGCACATTAGTAATTTCCAACAAAAAGACCATGAAACATTTTATGAATGCTGGGAGAGATTTAAAGATTTGCTTCTCTCTTGTCCTCATCACAGGTTTGAAACATGGAGAACCATTAGTTTCTTTTACGAAGGATTGTCTCCACAGTTAAAACAATTTATAGAGACCATGTGCAATGGTCTATTTTTGGAAAAGCAACCCGATGAGGCATGGGACTATTTAGACTCTCTCGCAGAGACTGCACAATTATGGGATATAGGGGATAGAGTGAATAAATCTTTGCCTAAGCCTACTAGCATTGGACACGGGGGCCTTTATAACCTTAGTACTCAGGATGATATTCAGGCTAAAATGGCAGCCCTTACTAGGAAGGTAGAGGAAATTGAACTTAGAAGGATCGAACCCGTCAAGACCGTAGAACATAACAATGAGTGTTGTAGGATTTGTGAGATGCCTGGCCATCTCGCCACTGATTGCCCCACAATACCCGCATTCAAGAAAGTCTTGCACGATCAGGCCAATGTTATGAATACATATCAAAATTCTTTCAATAATCCTTTTTCGGGTACTTACAACCCTGGATGGAAGAACCATCCAAATTTCAGGTGGAGGAATGACCAACCTCGATAAGTATATAACCCAATTCCTCCACCTCCGCAACCTCATTATGCACACACACCCCCTCAAAAACCCAGTCTCGAAGAAACTTTGCAATCTTTCATGCAAGGTCAAGCTAAAATCAATGATGAAATAAGAAATCAATTGACGACGCTGACCACTGCTTTAGGTGCTCAAGAGAAGGGTAAGCTACCAGCTCAACCACAACCTAATCCTCAAGTCTACGGTGGTAGCAATGTATCATCTTCAACTTCGCATAAAGAACAAGCGAAGAGTATAATAACTTTGCGAAGTGGAAAAGTTATTGACCGACCAGTCTTAGAACAAACACAAGTCATGCCTGATTCTGACCCTCCCAAGACAAAAGAAAAGGATAACGAAGAAACTGAAGCACCAACCTCTGCTGAAAAAATTAAATGTCCTTTTCCAACACCATTTCCACAAAGATTAAAGCCCTTGCAAAAGCTTGAACCAAACTCTAAAATTCTTGAGGTTTTTAAGCAAGTAAAAGTCAATGTACCTCTTCTTGATGCAATCAAACAAGTGCCTTCATATGCAAAATTTTTGAAGGATTTGTGCACTGTCAAACGTCGATTAAATGTCAAGAAGAAGGCATTTCTGGCTGAAAATGTGAGTGCGATTTTACAGCATAACATTCTCCCTAAATATAAGGATCCAGGTTGCCCAACTATCTCGTGCATCATTGGCAATTTTAGGATTGAGCGAGCATTGCTAGATTTGGGAGCGAGTGTGAACTTGTTGCCATATACGGTATATGAGCAACTCGGTTTGGATGAGTTGAAGCCAACAGCTATCACCTTACAATTAGCTGACAGGTCAGTGAAGGTTCCTAGAGGAATTATCGAAGATGTGTTGGTCCAAGTAGACAAGTTCTATTTTTCTGTCGACTTTATCGTACTGGACACACATCCGGCTTCCAATTCACCATCTCAGATTCCGGTCATCTTAGGACGTCCATTCCTTGCAACTTCTAATGCATTGATCAATTGTAGGAATAGTGTCATGAAGCTTTCTTTTGGCAATATGACCTTGGAACTGAACGTCTTTAGTATAGGCAAACTGATAGAGATCAAGGGGCTGGCCGAATGGTTCAAGCTAATTCCAAAGATCCATTACAAGGAATTGGAGGTCCAATGACTAGAGCAAGGGCAAAACAAATGAAAGAAGCTTTATATGGACTAGTCATGGAAATTCAAGAGAAGGAGGCTGCTCTAGAAGACTCTAAGGCTTCACCAAGATTGATCACTTATCTTTACATAGTAAATGCTGAAGAACAAAGCTTGGAGCCATTAAACAAGGCTGATCCACGTGGAGATGCTATTTAGGCCCATTTTTCGTGGGTACTTTTGGGCTTGAGTCTTGTTGTGTTCCTAATTACTTGTACATGAAGTTTTGACTTGTCAACTCGTTTTTCCTAAGTTATTCATGTACTTCGTAGTTAGGAACCTTGAAAGTTGTGTCACTTATTATTTTGAAGTTGTAACTTGGAAGTTGTGACTTGGAAAACGTTTTTTACTTATTGCCTTGGAAAGGGGATGGTGTCCTTTCCAATAGCTTAGTTTGAAGCCTATATAAAGGCTGCCATATGTAACCAAGGGATTATTATGAATGAATTAAAGTGTTGGCAAGCTTTGCTATGCTCTTTTGTGTTCTTGGATTAGAATACAAAATTCTGACTTATCAAAGGGAGTGATCAACCATTGTGGCGTCTTCAAGGATTAGGGTTTTAAGGACTTAGTTTCCTTAGAGTTCTAATCTGATCTCCTACAACTTGTTTTTTCTAGCGATCTCGGGGCAAGTATAGCAAATTGATTCAAGGGTTCCTAGGGCAGGTCTCCTGGTGGGTTCTTGTCATTTGGTATCAGAGCTTTGGTTCTTGAAATCAGGTTACTTATCCTTTATCATCTTTGTTCCTTTGTTCTTATTTTATTTCTTTAAGTTTCTTTGTTCGTTCTCTTATTTCTGTTTTTTTTTCAGTTCCTTGTGTTTCTTGTTTCCTCTAATCTGTTTTGTTCTTTAATCTTCTGTTACTTAGTTTGATTCAAAAAAAAAAAAAAAAAAGACGGAAAAAAAAATGAAAAAAAAAAAAACGAAAAAAAAAAAGAAAAGAAAAGAAAGAAAGAAAGAAAGAAAGAAAGAAAGAAAGAAGGTTATTGATTAAGGGGCATTAATTACAAGGCTGTTTCACTTGTTCCAAAGCTGAAGACCCCTTGTTGCAAGGTTGTTTCACTTGTTACAAGACCGTTTTACGTATTACAAGGCTGCTTAGCTTGTTCTTATTTCTCCTTGCTTTCTAGTTGTTTCTATTACATATCCTTTACTTCCTTTTGAAGTCTTCTTATGTTCTTGATGCTTTAAGACAATTTTTCTTGTGAGTACCATTTGCCTCATCGAAGTCCTTAAAATTCTGATTTTCTTGGAGATTTGCCACCATCCATCTGATCGCTCTTTGTGATTTGTTGATTTTGATTCTTTCAAGAACATAAAGAGGGCTGGCTTGAGTGGTAAAAGGCAAGAGTGTGAGTTCATCATCAAGAAAAAGCCATAAAAGAGTGTCCACCCGAGAGAGGAGTGTGTGAGGACCTATTCTGTTTATACTAATCTTTTGATTGCAGCATACAAAGATGAGTAGTGGAGGTAGTGAACAACCAGATGTTGATATGAAGTTATGGATGAAAGCCATTGCTGATCAACTTACTAAGCTTGGTGCACGAATGGATGATTTGGAATCACCAAGCAGAATCAAACCTTTGAGGGGGCAGATGTTTGAAGATGATGAAGAAGATTTAGATTATGAATCTTACTCTAGAAGGGGAAAGAAGGCCAATGATTCAAAAGATAATAATCTGGGCAGCATCAAGATGAAGATTCCTATCTTTCAAGGAAAGAATGATCCCGAACTTTACTTGGAATGGGAGAGAAAAGTTGAACATGTGTTTGATTGTCACAACTATTCAAATGAGAAAAAGGTGAAATTGGCAGCCGTTGAGTTCACGGATTATGCAAGCATATGGTGGGATCAATTGATGATTAGTCGGCGAAGGATTGGAGAAAGGCCAATTCGGTCATGGGAAGATATGAAATTGGTAATGCGCAAGAGATTTGTACCTAGCCATTACTATAGAGATTTACATAGAAAGTTACAAGGGCTAGTTCAAGGCTCCATGAGTGTGGAAGACTATTATAAAGAAATGGAGATGGCAATGATTAAAGCTAATATAGAGGAAGATCGAGAGGCTACCATGGCAAGATTTATTGGAGGCTTAAACAAAGAGGTTGCTGATGTGGTTGAATTGCAACACTATGTGGAGATGGAGGAGCTGTTGCACAAGGCCATCAAAATAGAAAAGCAAATCAAGTCCAAAGGATCCAAATCGGGTTTGGCTTCTAGTTCCACATGGAAGTCTAATTGGAAGGATAACAAATCTGCCTCAAAAACAAAAGAAGATGCAAAGCCAAAAGATTCGGTTGCTATTTCAAAAGGTAAAACCGAAACTAACACTTCTTCTAAATCACGTAATGTTAAGTGTTTTAGGTGCCAAGGATTTGGGCATATTGCTTCCCAATGCCCAAACAAGAGGATTATGATTATGTTGGAGAATGGTGACATTGAAAGTGCTAGTTCAAGTGAGGATGAGATGCCACCCTTAGAAAATTGCAGTGATATTGACATTGAAGAACCTGTACATGGAGATATGTTGGTGACAAGAAGAGCACTAAGCATCCAGCCTAAGGATGATGGTGATAAGGAGCAACGTGAACATATTTTCCATACTAGATGTCATGTGAAGGGAAAGGTATGTACCATGATTATTGATAGCGGAAGCTGCACTAATGTTGCTAGTACTTTGTTAGTAGATAAGCTGGAGTTACCCACCATGAAGCATCCTAATCCATACAAGTTGCAATGGTTAAATGAATGTGGAGAAGTGAGGGTAAACAAGCAAGTGCTCGTTTCATTTTCAATTGGCAAATACACAGATGAGATTCTTTGTGATGTGGCACCAATGCATGCTAGTCATATTTTGCTTGGACGACCATGGCAGTTTGATAGGAAGGTTACACACAATGGATACAAAAACCATTATTCTTTTATGATGAACAACCGCACTGTAGTCCTAACCCCTCTCAAACCTTTGCAAGCTTATGAAGATCAGATTCGGATAGCGAGAGAGTGTAAAAAGAGAGAAGGTGAGTCCGAGAGGAAAAATGCAAATGAAAGGAGTGAGATTGAGAGCAGAGAGAATAGTATTCAAAAAAAAGAGAAAAGTAAAAAAATGAGTGTGTTTGCTGAAAAAAATGAGGTTAAGAGTGTTATGTTCTCAAGACAGCAACTACTTGTACTTATGTACAAGGATGTTTATCTTTCTACTAACGATCTTAACCCCTCCTTGCCTAGTGTTGTTGTGACTTTATTGCAGGAATTTGAGGACATATTTCCAAAAGAGATTCCTAATGGACTACCACCCTTAAGAGGCATTGAGCATCAAATAGACTTCATGCCCGGTTCTACCATTCCAAACAGACCTGCATATAGAGCTAATCCCGAAGAAACAAAGGAAATCCAAAGGCAAGTGGATGAGCTGGTGAAAAAGGGAATTGTCAGAGAAAGTCTTAGCCCATGTTCGGTTCCTGTCATCCTAGTCCCAAAGAAAGATGGAACATGGCGCATGTGTGTGGATTGCCGAGCCATCAACAAAATAACAGTTAAGTATAGACATCCTATCCCAAGATTAGATGATATGCTTGATGAATTACATGGCTCTTGTTTGTTTTCTAAAATTGATTTGAGAAATGGCTACTATCAAATTCGTATGAAAGAGGGAGATGAATGGAAGACATCATTCAAAACTAAATATGGATTGTATGAGTGGTTAGTGATGCCTTTTGGTTTAACTAATGCACCTAGTACTTTCATGAGATTGATGAATCATGTTTTGCGTGCTTTCATAGGTCAATTTGTGGTAGTTTACTTTGATGATATTTTAGTCTATAGTAAGAACTTGGATGAACATGAACAACATTTGCATGCTGTTTTTAGCAAATTGAGAGAACACCAATTATATGCTAATCTTAAGAAGTGTACATTTTGCATGGAATCTGTTGTATTTCTTGGTTTTGTTGTTAGTTCTCAAGGTATTAGCATGGATGAGGAGAAGGTGAAGGCAATCAGGGACTGGCCTACACCTAAGAATGCGAACGAGGTAAGAAGTTTTCATGGTTTAGCAAGTTTTTATCGAAGGTTTGTTAAAAATTTCAGTTCTATTGCTGCACCTTTAAATGAACTTGTTAAAAAGAATGTTGTTTTTAAGTGGAATGATCAGCATGAACAAGCTTTCACTGATTTGAAAGATAAGCTAACTAATGCACCTTTGTTAAGTTTGCCTAACTTTGATAAAGCTTTTGAAGTTGAATGTGATGCATCCGGAATTGGAATAGGAGCTGTTTTGATGCAAGATTCAAAACCAATTGCTTATTTTAGTGAAAAGCTAAGTGGGGCAGCCTTGAATTATCCAACATATGACAAAGAACTTTATGCATTAGTGAGAACTCTTCAAACATGGCAGCATTACTTGTGGCCAAGGGAATTCATCATTCATTCTGATCATGAGAGCTTGAAGTTCTTGAAATCCCAGGGTAAGCTTAATAAGAGGCATGCTAAGTGGCTGGAGTTCATAGAAACATTTCCTTATTTCATCAAGTACAAACATGGAAAAGAAAATATCGTTGCTGACGCGTTGTCTCGAAGGTATGCTTTACTTACTACCTTGCAAACTAAGTTACTTGGTTTTGAATTGATTAAGGACTTGTATGCCAATGATTCTGATTTCTGCCAAACATGGAATACATGCAAAAAGAGTGCATCTGGTGAGTATTATAGGCATGACGGATTTCTATTTAAGAAAAATCAGTTGTGTGTGCCTATTTGTTCTATCCGTGAATTGCTTGTCAGAGAAACTCATGGGGGTGGTCTGATGGGACATTTTGGTGTGCAAAAGACTTTAGATATCTTGCATGAACATTTTTATTGGCCTAACATGAAGCATGATGTGCAAGCTGTTTATGATAAATGCATTACATGTAGACAAGCGAAATCTAAAGTTTTACCACATGGCTTGTATACACCTTTACCCGTGCCTAACCAACCTTGGATTGATATTTCTATGGATTTTGTTTTAGGATTACCAAGGTCTCAAAGTGGAAAGGACAGCATATTTGTTGTTGTTGATAGATTTAGCAAAATGGCTCATTTCATTGCATGTTCTAAAACCAATGATGCAATACATATTGCTGACTTGTTCTTTAAAGACATAGTTCGTTTGCATGGTTTGCCTAAGACAATTGTTAGTGATAGAGATGTGAAGTTCCTAAGTCATTTTTGGCGCACCTTGTGGAATAAATTAGGAACTAAACTCTTATTTTCTACTGTTGCACATCCTCAAACGGATGGACAAACTGAAGTAGTTAATAGGACACTCACTACTTTGTTACGTACCATCATTCAAAAGAACTTAAGGCAATGGGAAAAATGTTTACCGCACATTGAGTTTGCATACAACAGAACTGTTCATTCTTCTACTTCGTTTTCACCTTTTGAAGTTGTCTATGGCTTTAATCCTTTAACTCCCTTGGATATTCTATCTTTGCCTACTAAAGAACGTGCTAATCTTGATGGAAAGCAAAAGGCAGAATTTGTGAAGGATTTACATGCCAAGGTTCGGGCTAACATTGAAAAGAAGAATGAGCAATATGCTAAGCAAGCCAACAAAGGACGTGTAAAGATTGTTTTTGAACCTGGTGATTGGGTCTGGGTGCATATGAGGAAAGAACGGTTTCTAACACAACGAAAATCCAAACTACAGCCTAGAGGAGATGGACCTTTTCAAGTCTTAGAGAGGATCAATGACAACGCCTACAAGCTGGATTTGCCAAGCAACTATAGTAATATTAGTGCTACTTTTAATGTTGCTGATTTATCCTTATTTGATGTAGGTGATTCGAGGACGAATCCTTTCGAGGAGGGAGGGAATGATAGAGATCAAGGGGCTGGCCGAATGGTTCAAGCTAATTCCAAAGATCCATTACAAGGAATTGGAGGTCCAATGACTAGAGCAAGGGCAAAACAAATGAAAGAAGCTTTATATGGACTAGTCATGAAAATTCAAGAGAAGGAGGCTGCTCTAGAAGACTCTAAGGCTTCACCAAGATTGATCACTTATCTTTACATAGTAAATGCTGAAGAACAAAGCTTGGAGCCATTAAACAAGGCTGATCCACGTGGAGATGCTATTTAGGCCCATTTTTCGTGGGTACTTTTGGGCTTGAGTCTTGTTGTGTTCCTAATTACTTGTACATGAAGTTTTGACTTGTCAACTCGTTTTTCCTAAGTTATTCATGTACTTCGTAGTTAGGAACCTTGAAAGTTGTGTCATTTATTATTTTGAAGTTGTAACTTGGAAGTTGTGACTTGGAAAACGTTTTTTACTTATTGCCTTGGAAAGGGGATGGTGTCCTTTCCAATAGCTTAGTTTGAAGCCTATATAAAGGCTGCCATATGTAACCAAGGGATTATTATGAATGAATTAAAGTGTTGGCAAGCTTTGCTATGCTCTTTTGTGTTCTTGGATTAGAATACAAAATTCTGACTTATCAAAGGGAGTGATCAACCTTTGTGGCGTCTTCAAGGATTAGGGTTTTAAGGACTTAGTTTCCTTAGAGTTCTAATCTGATCTCCTACAACTTGTTTTTTCTAGCGATCTCGGGGCAAGTATAGCAAATTGATTCAAGGGTTCCTAGGGCAGGTCTCCTGGTGGGTTCTTGTCCAAGCTGGCAACCTCCCGCATGAGCGAGCTTCCTAAGGGAACCGCGCTCGAGTATCTTCAGACCCCCAGCACGGAGGAACCCGAGCCTACCATGTGCATCGGCTCCGAGCCAAGCTGGATCGACGGGCTCGTCTGCTACCTTCAGGACGGAACCCTACCTCATGACGAGATGGAGGCTCGCCGAATCAAGCGCCAGGCCCCCCGGTATGTCCTATACGAGAACAGGCTCTATCGACGATCATTTACTTCCCCCCTTCTCAGATGCCTCCGCCCCTCCGAGGCGGACTATGCTCTCCGAGAGGTCCATGAAGGGATCTGCGGAAATCACCTGGGGGGCCGGGCCTTGGCCCATAAGATTCCTGCGGCAGGGATATTACTGGCCCACACTCCGAAAAGACGCAACAGATTTCGTCCGCAAGTGCGATCGGTGCCAGCGAAACGCCAATATCCAGCGCCGACCTTCAGCTCTGCTGACCTCCATCATCGCCCCCTGGCCGTTTGCCCAATGGGGGATCGACATCCTGGGGCCCTTTCCCCTCGCCACCGGACAGAGAAAGTTCCTGGTCGTCTCCATCGACTATTTCACCAAATGGGTCGAGGCCGAACCTGTCGCCCGGATCACCGAGCAAAAGATGCGGGATTTCGTGTGGAAGTCTATAATCTGCCGATTCGGACTACCCCGTATCCTTATATCTGATAATGGTCGACAATTTGACAATATTCATTTCAGAGAGTTTTGCTCTGAACTCGGCATTGATCATCGCTTCACCTCGGTTGCCCATCCCCAGACAAACGGGGAAACCGAGGTAACTAACCGAACTATTTTGCAGGGATTTAAAGCTAGGCTTGATCGGTCCAAAGGACAGTGGGTCGAGGACTTGTACAATGTCCTTTGGGCGTACCGGACCACGTTCCGACTACCCACGGGAGAGACCCCCTTCAACCTAGCATACGGCACTGAGGCCGTCATCCCGTTGGAGATCGGCCTGCCTTCTCCCAGTGTGGAGCATTACGACCCCGACACCAACTCTTCCCAGCTAAGGAGCAACTTGGACCTTGTCGAAGAAACGAGAGAGGTCGCCCGGGTTCGCATGGCGAGATACCAACAGCGAACGGCCCAATACTACAACTCCAGAGTCAAGCCCAAGCTCTTCAAAGTAGGGGACCTCGTCCTCAGGAGAGCCGAGGCTTCTCAACCGACCGAGCAAGGAAAGCTCGCCCCAAATTGGGAAGGGCCGTATCAAATCGCCCGGGTACAACGACCAGGGGCGTACAAATTGAAGTCCCTGGAGGGTACTCTGATCCCACGAAGCTGGAACTCCGAGAATCTACGGATGTATTACCAATGAAACTCTAAGGGGTTCAAAACAATCAGGACAATGGACTCAGCTCCTTTTTCTGCAAATATTTCTCTCACCTTGATAACTGTAATCCTATTTTAATATTGGGTCGTCTGTGATCCTCAGATTCCCCGGCCAAAATCGGGATGCCTCGAGGCTCGACCGTAGAGTCCCAAACTCCCTCGACCTCGGGAAGAATCGCAAGACGATGAAACGTGGAATGGAGCAGGATTCCTCGACTAAGGCCGAGATGCCCCGAGTGTCGACAGTGCGTGCCCAGCCCCTCGACACTTCGGAAAGACGGGATAGTACCTTCGCGGCCCCCCGTGGCGCTCATCACCAACAACGGGGTAGTACCTTCGCGGCCCCCCGTAGCGCCTCCTCGACAGTGCCTTCGCAGGTCGACAGTGCGTACCCAGACCCCTCGACCTGACGAACGATTCCTCGACCGAGGTCGGGATGCCCCGAGGGTCGACCGTAGAGAACCAGACTCCCTCGACCTCGGGAAGGCGCCGTGAGGGGTGGAAAGGGTGGCTCCACCTGGGGCGCCACGAAGTGGACCCCCAGGAGCGGTCGACGATCCCCGATCCCCGAAGCGAGCGATCCCTCGACTAAGGTCGAGGTGCCCCGAGTGTCGACAGTGCGTACCCAGACCCCTCGATACTTCGGGAAGACGGGGTAGTACCTTCGCGGCCCCCCGTGGCGCTCATCACCAACAACGGGGTAGTACCTTCGCGGCCCCCCGTAGCGCCTCCTCGACTAAGGTCGGGATGCCCCGAGGGTCGACCGTAGAGAACCAGACTCCCTCGACCTCGGGAAGCGTCGCAGGTCGACAGTGCGTACCCAGACCCCTCGACCTGACGAACGATTCCTCGACCAAGGTCGGGATGCCCCGAGGGTCGACCGTAGAGAACCAGACTCCCTCGACCTCGGGAAGGCGCCGTGAGGGGTGGAAAGGGTGGCTCCACCTGGGGCGCCACGAAGTGGACCCCCAGGAGCGGTCGACGATCCCCGATCCCCGAAGCGAGCGATCCCTCGACTAAGGTCGAGATGCCCCGAGTGTCGACAGTGCGTACCCAGACCCCTCGACACTTCGGGAAGACGGGGTAGTACCTTCGCGGCCCCCCGTGGCGCTCATCACCAACAACGGGGTAGTACCTTCGCGGCCCCCCGTAGCGCCCCCTCGACTAAGGTCGGGATGCCCCGAGGGTCGACCGTAGAGAATCAGACTCCCTCGACTTCGGGAGGTACCACAGGTCAGCAAAGCGTCCGCAGACCCGCCGACCTGACACAAGATCCCTCGACCAAAGTTGAGGTGCCCCGAGGTCCGACCACAGGGTCTCAAACTCCCTCGACCTCGCAAAGAGCTACAAATCAATAAAGTCTCCCCAAGCCCTCTCAACCTCGGCGGGTGCTGTCGGGTCCGTGAGAAGCCCGAGCCCCCTTAAAGTCAAAAATGACTCCGCAGGTCGACGAGGAAGGGAAGCAGCCTACTCCACCATGCGAAGCATAACTCTGAGAATGAAAGAGGTACATTCAACTGGACGCCCTCCTTGTCAAATTTTATTTACATATTGCTGAGCGGAATCTTAATGTTGGAGCCTTATCTCGCCCCAAAGTCGGGCCTCTCTAACGGGTCGGCTTAGGATCGACCTCCTAATTATATTATGCATGCACCGTTCGTCAAGTCTCCGAAACTGGTACAGAGGATTTCATAAATTAGTGCCCAACTCGGCTCTTCGACGTAAACTCCTACGTCCGGCTGAAAAAGTGGTCCCGGCCACGAATGTGCCAGCCAAACACGGGTACCAAGGCAATCTCTGGAAACCCCAGCCTTGCTCACCGAAGCCTCGGCAGAGTCCGAGAACAATAACTACGAAAACCTTCGGTAATAACCTGCCTATTGGCCCGCGCTCCCTCTGAGGGGTTTGGAGTTAAGTTCGGAGACCCGACTAAACTCCCCGATTAGCGGCACGCACAGACCTAGTCCGATCTTAGTTAAAGGGCTAAGGCCCGACCTCGACGCCTTGGGACTTCCCTAAAGGCTAAACGCAATGACCTCCACGACTCCCAAATCCGAGCTATAGGACTTAGAGAAATTTTCTAAAAAACTCAAGACTCGGAGCTCCTCTTCGTCGGGATGACTGGAACCCGAGAAGGCTAAGACATAGCCCGGGAAGAAGGGCAACTTCGTTAAGCAGCCCGGAAATTAAAATGCAAAGCTAGGCCATCGAGGCGGTTCGCTAAGGCCCTGGCCTCGGTCACGACAACAGAGGGAAAGATGAACACGGAATGGCAAAAATACTTTTTCATTAACAAAGGGCCGGAAGGCCAATTACAAAATTGGAAGTCGGCCGCTCAAGGGCCGACCCCGGATACAATGAAAAAGAAAAGAAAAATATGCTAAGTCCTAAGCGGCGGGAGCCACATCCGGGGGGTCGTCCGGCACATTGATGACCTCAAGACCTTCCTCCGGAACAGGCTCGGGGTCGGGAGCAGGAGCTTCGGGCACCACCTCCGGGACAGCGTCCGTCTCGGCCGCCAGAGCCACCTCCATGACACCGTCCGCCTCGGCTACCCCCGTCGAAGGCTCGGCGGGGTCTTGCTCATATATTCCCGCCTCGGATGTCAGGATGGTGGGAAGGGCTCGCACGTCGGACCCCCAGCCCCGGTCCTCCCTCGGACGGACCGTCGAGAAGTCGTACTGAGGGCAGTACAGGCGCACCTGCTCTCGGAAGTTCTCGAAGCCTCGAAGGAAACCGTCGACCGTCTCCTCCTCCAACATGTCGCGGAACTCTTGCGACTCTTTGAAGAGCTCCACGGCGTGCTCGGCTCGTTCGAGAGCCCTCCTCTCCCGGGCCTCAAGTTGCTCGAGTCGGAGGCGAAGGGCCCTCTCCTTATACTCGAGGGCCGCGACCCTGGCCTGGACCTCCCCCAAGCGCGCCTCCGTGCCGCGCATGGTTGCCTTGGTCATGGCGTGAGCCGCCTTCTCCTCCTCAAGCGCCCCCACCACGGCAAGGCGCTCGGCCTCGGTGGCCGCCCACCGAGCCTCGGCCGCGGCCGACACCGCTTCTAGCTCGGCGATTCTTTTCTTGGCCGGCTCCAGCTGCTGACCGAGCTGCCGAACTTCTTCCCGATACCCGTGGGCGAGGAACGCCATGGTGTCGAGCTCGAGAATATGCTAAAAAAAAAAAAAAAAAAAAAAAAAAGAAGAAGCGAGGGTATTGTGAGTTGAAAGGCACGCATGCACGCTAATAACTCCGGAAAATTAAGAAGGGAACTTACCCGGGCGGTGCTCCAGTAAGCACTGCCGGCGACCTCCTCCAGCGAAATCCCCCGGAACACGGCCCGGTCCGCTGGAAGCACTGCACGCCGCAACATGGAGCGTGCGACCTCGGCGTCCTGAAAGGCCGAGCTCCCCTCAGGAATGGAAGAGTCCGGCTCAACCGACTCTTCTCGGAAAGCTCGGGAAGAGCTCGGCACGATCGAACCCGAGGTCCCGGAGCCGCTCGCCTCGGGGCCTCGGGCAGGCCCGGGTCCTGGCTGCTGCGGCCGGGCCGCGGACGATTCCCCCCGCCGGGCAAGGGGGGCAGGGCAAGGAGGGGCCGATGGGCCCGCACCACTGACCACCCGCTCCCGCCTCGGGTCGGCTGCAGGGGCCCCCGCCTCGGGGCCACTCGTCCCGGCCGACGAGGAAGCGCCGTCTGTCCTCGCCCTCCTCCGAGGCTGGGGATTAGCCCCCCGGCCTCGGCCTCCCGCCTCCTCAGGCGGGAAAAAAGCGACGTGTTACTGGTCGGCATACGGGAAATATCTGAAATCAAAAATTTTATTAAGTGTCAGGCCAGTGGCAGTAAAAGCGAAAGACAAAGAATGAAAATAACGTAGCCGCCCTTACCCTCGGGGCGCGCCGAGCTCAGACCCACGCTCGCCAGGGCGTCCTCCCGCAGGAGCTCGGTCAGGTCGTTGCCCCTCCCGAGGGCTCGCACAGAGTCTAGGATCCTCAGCTCCCTCTCCGTGGGCTCGGAGAGTCTGTTGAGGGCCTTCAGCCGTGGGTGTCCCCACCTCGGCTCAAACCCCCAAGGCGCCGCGGACGCCAGGAAGAAAAACTTCAACTTCCACTCATGGATCGAGGAAGGGGCGCCCCGGAAGAGTGACATACCGCCCCGAAAGGCGAAATATAGCCACCCTGCGTCCGCCGGGTTCTTCTTTAACAGAAAACACCGGCGGAAAAGGCCTACCATGATCGGGATCCCGTGCCCGAGGCACAGGGACAAAAATCCGATTATGGTCCTCCATGAGTTCGGAGCCAACTGCGCCGGGACGAGCTGGTACTCGGCCAGCAAGCTGCTCACGAACCCATGGGTGGGAAAACGCAGGCCCGCCCAGAGTGTCTCGCGGTAAACCGCGATCCGACCTGGGGGCGGCTGCGTCATCCTGTCCCCCGGCCCTGCGGTTTCAAGACGAAACCCGGGCTGGAAGAAGAAACGGGAGCGGATTGTCTCCAGTTCCTCCTCTGACATATTCGACCCAACTTCTTCGGGACCGAGACCCATTCTCACAGAAGAATGGAGTAAAAATTAAGAGCAGAAAATGGAAGTTGGCGAGGAAAAGAAAAGAGGAAACTCTAGTGAAAACAGGAAGAAAACCTACTGGACATTGCCGGAAATTGCTCCGGGCACCGCCGGCAAAATTCGGTTGAGGAAGAAAACAAGGGAAAAAAGACGACGAAAATGAGGGGAAGCCAAACAAGACCTTTAGGGCAGACTCGTGGGGTTTATATAGACCCCCCTGACGGCCCAGATCGATGGGGTCGATTTCCATCCCCCGATCGGGCTGCGCCACGTGGCGACCTCTGAGGCCGAGGCACTGCATCCACTCCGGATCAATAAATCGAATACGAAATCAAAGTGTTGTCCCATCGGATCTCGGGACCTCATTATGGGTCCACAGAATCCCATCGCCTCGAAGAATGAGCGGACGGCACCCCCGCTCCCCTCGTTTAATAAAATCTGGGACACGTGGAGCCCCGGTGTGGCCTCCACTCCCCCGAAATTATGACCCGGTAACACGAAATCGGAAGCGTCCGACCCCTGGTCATGCCGCGTGTCCGTTTTGAAACCCGAAATGGCACGCTCATTGATGAGCGGGAACTCTCGATTGTGGGGCCGAGGCGCCGCCTCGTTGAACCCGAGGACCCTCATCCTGGGTCCGCCTCGCAAAGCAACCTCGGTAATCCAAGAGACACCGCCCCTGCTATAGTCGCCTCGAAAGACGTAGGGATATGGACCCCATCATTAATTCGCCGAACAAAGTAACCTCGAAACGCCCAAGGGCGCAGGTCCTACCATGAAAATTCCAAGAAACATGAGGGTGCGGACGAAGTTCGCCCCCCAACTTTAACGATGGACTTTACTTCCTACGTCCGAGCCCACAAGCCGCTCGAACTCGGAAGTCGGGGGGTAGTGTTGGGGGAATAAGGTTTTTCTCCCAAATGACACGAATGCCCCTAAGAAGCCGCACAATCGTCGACCCTGGAAGGCCGAAGTCGGCATCCGAACTCGGAACCTCCAACCTAAGAGAAACCCCAATGTCCGAGGCCTACTTTTGTCAGCCACCTACTACGGCCGTACGTCTCCGAGGTCCGGCCAGAGACCGTACTATGACGCCCCTCCGGCATTTATTGCGCATGACCGCTGTGATCCTCCGGCACACTCCACAATAAATGCGGATCTCCGGCACACTCCACAATAAATGCGGATCTCCGGCTTACTCCACAATAAATGCGGATCTCCGGCTTACTCCACAATAAATGCGGATCTCCGGCTTACTCCACAATAAATGTGGATCTCCGGCTCACTCAACAATTAATGCACATGACTCCTGTCATCTACGGACTCCCAGCTCTCCACGGCAAATAAGCCCAGCAGAGTCTAGTCGACTGTGATAAGTCTCTGATCTCGGCCATACCTCCGACACTGATGCAATAAATTCGCCTGGTAGCGTGCTAGTTCGGGTTGTACGACGCCCTCATCGCCGACATCAGTGCAATGATTCGCCTGACCAAGCGCCGACCTGAACGACATGCCGAGCCGTACTATGGCTTCGCCCCGTTACATCGCAGGTAAACCGACCCCCGGTCTATAAAAGGGGGTTGGAAAATCGATACTCTGGACAAGCACTGTTTACCTCTACTCTACACGATTTGCCCCCTCCCTGACTTGAGCGTCGGAGGGCCGGCGCCGGAAGACCCGGCCACCGGTTCGTGTGCAGGCACCCAGACGGAGGACGCCGCCCACTGTCGGATCGTCGCCCAGCCACGGGAACCAGCCGCTCCTTCTCTCCGATCGCCCCAGACGGAGGACGCCGCCCGTCGACGGACCACCGCCTTGCCGTGAGTAACCACCTTCCGCTCCCTCTCCTCGACCGAAGATTGCCCCCGGGTCCAATTTCCAGCAACAGATATGATCTAAACATATTTATAAATCTCAGATTTAATTACAATTATTTTAAGCATAAATTGTTTAAACATTTAACCTGGCTCTGATACCAATTGAAGGGGGAGTCTCCACTCCTACATGGGTTCGGTCCTATTAAAAATAGGGTGACACCCATGTATACCTATCAGAGCACTGATGAGAGCACAAAAGTGCGATCTATACATCACTTAAATTAGTATTATTGCTAACAATTAATGATAGAAGTGCTGTATTAATATTATATTTTTGTGGGGTGCAGGTGATCGGAAATCAAAGCTAAAATGCACATTGGGTTCAAAAAGATGCATCACTGTAGGTGACCAGCCAACCGCATGGGTCGACCCCAGTTGCACGCTAAAAGAAGGTCAAGTTTAGCGGTCCACTTCCTCGCAGCTTCATTTTTCTGCAAGCCCAAGCATCTGCAAGCCAGCATCTATTCCACATGTCCGCCCGCGTGGAAGAAACGACCATCCTCCTCTTTCCCCATTTCAAAGGCTTTTGGAGTTCATGGTTTATTCATCCCAGCCGTCACCCCGTGAGTTCGCTTCTTGCACGAGCCCAAGCTCAACCGTCCGCGAGCCAGCTCCATCTCCACATTCTTCCGCTGTTAGCTCCCTCCCGCGAACCATTTTTCTTTCCCAGCATCTCGTGCGACCCAGCTTCTTCTGCATCTTAGCCCAAGCGCCAGCAGTCCGTCTTCTCCGCTTGTGATCCATGCCTCGTCCGCACCTCATCCCAGCAAAGATCCCGTGTTCAAGGCCAAGCTACCAGAGCGTCCCAAGTTCCAGCCACATAATCAGCAATCTTCTGGAATCTCAGGTCCTCGAGTCCGCGTGCGAATCTTCTGCTATCAGCTTCCCTCAACCTCCCAGCATCCTGTAGCCGTCCACCTCTTCCGCATTCACAGCTTCTCCTAGCGCGTGTGATCATCCCGCAGCCATCCACGGTTCATCTCCCATGCATTCCAACAGATCCCAGCTCCAATCCTCCTTCCGTTCGTGATCAGATCTCCATTCCAGCCTCCTCAGATCCTGTCCGCTCATCCCGTTCATCTCACGAGTCCTAGCTTCCTCTACCGTCCACGTCCGAGCTCCTCATGAACGCATGCCTCTTCCGCCTCTTCCCAGGGATTTTCCAGCTTCCGAATCCCAGATCCCGTGCGATCCAGCCACCCAGATCCCGCGATCAAGCTTTAGCGTCCACGAGCAACTCGCTTCCCAGCCGTCCGCGTGCAGCCCATCATCCCGCGATGCATGCGATCACGATCTTTCGAGTGTGTCCGCAATCTCCCGAGATCCATCCCAGCGTCCGTTTCCACCGCGTGCAAGGAGGGGAGCTGATGGCTAGCTTGATATATTCTCTCGGCTGGGGGGCGTTCGGAGTATCCCTCATTCGGAAGAAACAGAGCCGCTGCTATCGAAGGAAGGGAGGGGGAGAAACAGGGGATACTCTATTTCGGGCCAAAAGAAAAGAAAAAAAAAGAAAAGGAAAAATGAAAGGGGATTAATGTGTGAAATGAGTGGCTGATATCTTAGGAAGGGTGATGGAGGAACCTTTGATGTATTACTCTTTGAAGTAAACTCTAAACTTTTGCTTTGAATGACTTACATTCACTGATATGTTCTTGATCCATGCGTAGTTATTTCGTAGATAGTTCTTTAATGGTTTATGACTATTGATATATGGATTGCTTTAGTATTTGATTCGTCGTAGACGTAGTGAGCACGATGAATGCTTAGAAATTGAGTTCATATGTTCATGAAACATATATCATGATTAGATCTATCCTACCATTCATTTTTAATCAAGAACCATAGAGTTTATTTCTTAGATGCAATAACATCAAGGGGGATTCCAAATCCCTACCATCTTTATTTCATAGAACTTTGTTTATTGATATATTATTCTCTACTTTTAATTTCACAAAATCAAAACATCATCTTAATCCACAAATTTATTGAATTAATTAATCTAAAATTATACTAAATAATCTCATATATATATTTCGTTTTCTGAGGATTCGACCTCAGACTCCTGAGAATTTACTACTTGTGCGATTCTCTGATACTTGGGAGATTAGTTTCGCGAAAGCAATTTTGCGAGCGCGTCAAGTTTTTGGCGCCGTTGCCGGAGAACGGCTGAGTTATTAGTATAATTTTAGATTTAATTAGTACTTTAGTAGTTAGTCTTTTTCTTTCGAAAAAAAAAAATTGAATCTTTATTGCTGTTTTTTTTCCCTGCACAGTTTGCATCAATCTCTGATATCATAGTAATTCACCGTCTAATTGGACTCAAATTTAGTCGGCAAGTGCAGGACACATTTTCTTTCATCGAAACGGTCTGATGGACATTCTGAGATTTTTAGGATCATTAAATTAATCTGAAACCTTGCTGCTGTCTGTTTTGAATTTTCTATGTTTAAATTATTTTTTTCTTAGAATCAGAATTTTATTATTATCATATCTCATTAACCCTTGTTGCTAATCGAAAATTGATAAGAACTTTAAGAAAAGATCAAGGATGATCATTAAAAAAATAAATAAATAAATAAATAAACTCTGAAACTTTGTATGCTAGATTGGAATAGGGACAACACTGGGCGCCTGAATTGACAAACATTTGACAATTTCTTAGATCATATTATTGAAACTCTTTGGCAAAATCTTAGATCTGGTGAGATGGCTGATGACGATGTAGGAAGTCACCATGGTGATGAAGGTAGACCCCCAGTTATGATACTTCGACAATATTTACACCCTACTAGGACTAGTCAACCTTCATGCATGACTATTCCTGAAAATGTAGGACACTTTGAAATCAAATCAGGAGTAATTCAATTGCTGCCCAAGTATCATGGGATGGAATCCGAGAACCCTTATCTTCACTTTAAGAATTTTGAGGAAATTAGCATCACATTTAGAGTGCCAAATGTATCGGAAGACGTCCTTAAATTGACCTTGTTTCCTTTTTCCTTAAAGGATAAAGCCAAAACATGGCTGAACTCCTTGAGACCTAGATCGCTAGGAACATGGCATGATATGCAAAGAGAATTCTTGAAAAAAATCTTTTCCGCACAAAGGACTAACTTTTTGAAAAGGCACATTAGTAATTTCCAACAAAAAGACCATGAAACATTTTATGAATGCTGGGAGAGATTTAAAGATTTGCTTCTCTCTTGTCCTCATCACAGGTTTGAAACATGGAGAACCATTAGTTTCTTTTACGAAGGATTGTCTCCACAGTTAAAACAATTTATAGAGACCATGTGCAATGGTCTATTTTTGGAAAAGCAACCCGATGAGGCATGGGACTATTTAGACTCTCTCGCAGAGACTGCACAATTATGGGATATAGGGGATAGAGTGAATAAATCTTTGCCTAAGCCTACTAGCATTGGACACGGGGGCCTTTATAACCTTAGTACTCAGGATGATATTCAGGCTAAAATGGCAGCCCTTACTAGGAAGGTAGAGGAAATTGAACTTAGAAGGATCGAACCCGTCAAGACCGTAGAACATAACAATGAGTGTTGTAGGATTTGTGAGATGCCTGGCCATCTCGCCACTGATTGCCCCACAATACCCGCATTCAAGAAAGTCTTGCACGATCAGGCCAATGTTATGAATACATATCAAAATTCTTTCAATAATCCTTTTTCGGGTACTTACAACCCTGGATGGAAGAACCATCCAAATTTCAGGTGGAGGAATGACCAACCTCGATAAGTATATAACCCAATTCCTCCACCTCCGCAACCTCATTATGCACACACACCCCCTCAAAAACCCAGTCTCGAAGAAACTTTGCAATCTTTCATGCAAGGTCAAGCTAAAATCAATGATGAAATAAGAAATCAATTGACGACGCTGACCACTGCTTTAGGTGCTCAAGAGAAGGGTAAGCTACCAGCTCAACCACAACCTAATCCTCAAGTCTACGGTGGTAGCAATGTATCATCTTCAACTTCGCATAAAGAACAAGCGAAGAGTATAATAACTTTGCGAAGTGGAAAAGTTATTGACCGACCAGTCTTAGAACAAACACAAGTCATGCCTGATTCTGACCCTCCCAAGACAAAAGAAAAGGATAACGAAGAAACTGAAGCACCAACCTCTGCTGAAAAAATTAAATGTCCTTTTCCAACACCATTTCCACAAAGATTAAAGCCCTTGCAAAAGCTTGAACCAAACTCTAAAATTCTTGAGGTTTTTAAGCAAGTAAAAGTCAATGTACCTCTTCTTGATGCAATCAAACAAGTGCCTTCATATGCAAAATTTTTGAAGGATTTGTGCACTGTCAAACGTCGATTAAATGTCAAGAAGCAGGCATTTCTGGCTGAAAATGTGAGTGTGATTTTACAGCATAACATTCTCCCTAAATATAAGGATCCAGGTTGCCCAACTATCTCGTGCATCATTGGCAATTTTAGGATTGAGCGAGCATTGCTAGATTTGGGAGCGAGTGTGAACTTGTTGCCATATACGGTATATGAGCAACTCGGTTTGGATGAGTTGAAGCCAACAGCTATCACCTTACAATTAGCTGACAGGTCAGTAAAGGTTCCTAGAGGAATTATCGAAGATGTGTTGGTCCAAGTAGACAAGTTCTATTTTTCTGTCGACTTTATCGTACTGGACACACATCCGGCTTCCAATTCACCATCTCAGATTCCGGTCATCTTAGGACGTCCATTCCTTGCAACTTCTAATGCATTGATCAATTGTAGGAATAGTGTCATGAAGCTTTCTTTTGGCAATATGACCTTGGAACTGAACGTCTTTAGTATAGGCAAACTGATAGAGATCAAGGGGCTGGCCGAATGGTTCAAGCTAATTCCAAAGATCCATTACAAGGAATTGGAGGTCCAATGACTAGAGCAAGGGCAAAACAAATGAAAGAAGCTTTATATGGACTAGTCATGGAAATTCAAGAGAAGGAGGCTGCTCTAGAAGACTCTAAGGCTTCACCAAGATTGATCACTTATCTTTACATAGTAAATGCTGAAGAACAAAGCTTGGAGCCATTAAACAAGGCTGATCCACGTGGAGATGCTATTTAGGCCCATTTTTCGTGGGTACTTTTGGGCTTGAGTCTTGTTGTGTTCCTAATTACTTGTACATGAAGTTTTGACTTGTCAACTCGTTTTTCCTAAGTTATTCATGTACTTCGTAGTTAGGAACCTTGAAAGTTGTGTCATTTATTATTTTGAAGTTGTAACTTGGAAGTTGTGACTTGGAAAACGTTTTTTACTTATTGCCTTGGAAAGGGGATGGTGTCCTTTCCAATAGCTTAGTTTGAAGCCTATATAAAGGCTGCCATATGTAACCAAGGGATTATTATGAATGAATTAAAGTGTTGGCAAGCTTTGCTATGCTCTTTTGTGTTCTTGGATTAGAATACAAAATTCTGACTTATCAAAGGGAGTGATCAACCATTGTGGCGTCTTCAAGGATTAGGGTTTTAAGGACTTAGTTTCCTTAGAGTTCTAATCTGATCTCCTACAACTTGTTTTTTCTAGCGATCTCGGGGCAAGTATAGCAAATTGATTCAAGGGTTCCTAGGGCAGGTCTCCTGGTGGGTTCTTGTCATTTGGTATCAGAGCTTTGGTTCTTGAAATCAGGTTACTTATCCTTTATCATCTTTGTTCCTTTGTTCTTATTTTATTTCTTTAAGTTTCTTTGTTCGTTCTCTTATTTCTGTTTTTTTTTCAGTTCCTTGTGTTTCTTGTTTCCTCTAATCTGTTTTGTTCTTTAATCTTCTGTTACTTAGTTTGATTCAAAAAAAAAAAAAAAAAAGACGGAAAAAAAAACGAAAAAAAAAAAAACGAAAAAAAAAAGAAAAGAAAAGAAAGAAAGAAAGAAAGAAAGAAAGAAAGAAAGAAGGTTATTGATTAAGGGGCATTAATTACAAGGCTGTTTCACTTGTTCCAAAGCTGAAGACCCCTTGTTGCAAGGTTGTTTCACTTGTTACAAGACCGTTTTACGTATTACAAGGCTGCTTAGCTTGTTCTTATTTCTCCTTGCTTTCTAGTTGTTTCTATTACATATCCTTTACTTCCTTTTGAAGTCTTCTTATGTTCTTGATGCTTTAAGACAATTTTTCTTGTGAGTACCATTTGCCTCATCGAAGTCCTTAAAATTCTGATTTTCTTGGAGATTTGCCACCATCCATCTGATCGCTCTTTGTGATTTGTTGATTTTGATTCTTTCAAGAACATAAAGAGGGCTGGCTTGAGTGGTAAAAGGCAAGAGTGTGAGTTCATCATCAAGAAAAAGCCATAAAAGAGTGTCCACCCGAGAGAGGAGTGTGTGAGGACCTATTCTGTTTATACTAATCTTTTGATTGCAGCATACAAAGATGAGTAGTGGAGGTAGTGAACAACCAGATGTTGATATGAAGTTATGGATGAAAGCCATTGCTGATCAACTTACTAAGCTTGGTGCACGAATGGATGATTTGGAATCACCAAGCAGAATCAAACCTTTGAGGGGGCAGATGTTTGAAGATGATGAAGAAGATTTAGATTATGAATCTTACTCTAGAAGGGGAAAGAAGGCCAATGATTCAAAAGATAATAATCTGGGCAGCATCAAGATGAAGATTCCTATCTTTCAAGGAAAGAATGATCCCGAACTTTACTTGGAATGGGAGAGAAAAGTTGAACATGTGTTTGATTGTCACAACTATTCAAATGAGAAAAAGGTGAAATTGGCAGCCGTTGAGTTCACGGATTATGCAAGCATATGGTGGGATCAATTGATGATTAGTCGGCGAAGGATTGGAGAAAGGCCAATTCGGTCATGGGAAGATATGAAATTGGTAATGCGCAAGAGATTTGTACCTAGCCATTACTATAGAGATTTACATAGAAAGTTACAAGGGCTAGTTCAAGGCTCCATGAGTGTGGAAGACTATTATAAAGAAATGGAGATGGCAATGATTAAAGCTAATATAGAGGAAGATCGAGAGGCTACCATGGCAAGATTTATTGGAGGCTTAAACAAAGAGGTTGCTGATGTGGTTGAATTGCAACACTATGTGGAGATGGAGGAGCTGTTGCACAAGGCCATCAAAATAGAAAAGCAAATCAAGTCCAAAGGATCCAAATCGGGTTTGGCTTCTAGTTCCACATGGAAGTCTAATTGGAAGGATAACAAATCTGCCTCAAAAACAAAAGAAGATGCAAAGCCAAAAGATTCGGTTGCTATTTCAAAAGGTAAAACCGAAACTAACACTTCTTCTAAATCACGTAATGTTAAGTGTTTTAGGTGCCAAGGATTTGGGCATATTGCTTCCCAATGCCCAAACAAGAGGATTATGATTATGTTGGAGAATGGTGACATTGAAAGTGCTAGTTCAAGTGAGGATGAGATGCCACCCTTAGAAAATTGCAGTGATATTGACATTGAAGAACCTGTACATGGAGATATGTTGGTGACAAGAAGAGCACTAAGCATCCAGCCTAAGGATGATGGTGATAAGGAGCAACGTGAACATATTTTCCATACTAGATGTCATGTGAAGGGAAAGGTATGTACCATGATTATTGATAGCGGAAGCTGCACTAATGTTGCTAGTACTTTGTTAGTAGATAAGCTGGAGTTACCCACCATAAAGCATCCTAATCCATACAAGTTGCAATGGTTAAATGAATGTGGAGAAGTGAGGGTAAACAAGCAAGTGCTCGTTTCATTTTCAATTGGCAAATACACAGATGAGATTCTTTGTGATGTGGCACCAATGCATGCTAGTCATATTTTGCTTGGACGACCATGGCAGTTTGATAGGAAGGTTACACACAATGGATACAAAAACCATTATTCTTTTATGATGAACAACCGCACTGTAGTCCTAACCCCTCTCAAACCTTTGCAAGCTTATGAAGATCAGATTCGGATAGCGAGAGAGTGTAAAAAGAGAGAAGGTGAGTCCGAGAGAAAAAATGCAAATGAAAGGAGTGAGATTGAGAGCAGAGAGAATAGTATTCAAAAAAAAGAGAAAAGTAAAAAAATGAGTGTGTTTGCTGAAAAAAATGAGGTTAAGAGTGTTATGTTCTCAAGACAGCAACTACTTGTACTTATGTACAAGGATGTTTATCTTTCTACTAACGATCTTAACCCCTCCTTGCCTAGTGTTGTTGTGACTTTATTGCAGGAATTTGAGGACATATTTCCAAAAGAGATTCCTAATGGACTACCACCCTTAAGAGGCATTGAGCATCAAATAGACTTCATGCCCGGTTCTACCATTCCAAACAGACCTGCATATAGAGCTAATCCCGAAGAAACAAAGGAAATCCAAAGGCAAGTGGATGAGCTGGTGAAAAAGGGAATTGTCAGAGAAAGTCTTAGCCCATGTTCGGTTCCTGTCATCCTAGTCCCAAAGAAAGATGGAACATGGCGCATGTGTGTGGATTGCCGAGCCATCAACAAAATAACAGTTAAGTATAGACATCCTATCCCAAGATTAGATGATATGCTTGATGAATTACATGGCTCTTGTTTGTTTTCTAAAATTGATTTGAGAAATGGCTACTATCAAATTTGTATGAAAGAGGGAGATGAATGGAAGACATCATTCAAAACTAAATATGGATTGTATGAGTGGTTAGTGATGCCTTTTGGTTTAACTAATGCACCTAGTACTTTCATGAGATTGATGAATCATGTTTTGCGTGCTTTCATAGGTCAATTTGTGGTAGTTTACTTTGATGATATTTTAGTCTATAGTAAGAACTTGGATGAACATGAACAACATTTGCATGCTGTTTTTAGCAAATTGAGAGAACACCAATTATATGCTAATCTTAAGAAGTGTACATTTTGCATGGAATCTGTTGTATTTCTTGGTTTTGTTGTTAGTTCTCAAGGTATTAGCATGGATGAGGAGAAGGTGAAGGCAATCAGGGACTGGCCTACACCTAAGAATGCGAACGAGGTAAGAAGTTTTCATGGTTTAGCAAGTTTTTATCGAAGGTTTGTTAAAAATTTCAGTTCTATTGCTGCACCTTTAAATGAACTTGTTAAAAAGAATGTTGTTTTTAAGTGGAATGATCAGCATGAACAAGCTTTCACTGATTTGAAAGATAAGCTAACTAATGCACCTTTGTTAAGTTTGCCTAACTTTGATAAAGCTTTTGAAGTTGAATGTGATGCATCCGAAATTGGAATAGGAGCTGTTTTGATGCAAGATTCAAAACCAATTGCTTATTTTAGTGAAAAGCTAAGTGGGGCAGCCTTGAATTATCCAACATATGACAAAGAACTTTATGCATTAGTGAGAACTCTTCAAACATGGCAGCATTACTTGTGGCCAAGGGAATTCATCATTCATTCTGATCATGAGAGCTTGAAGTTCTTGAAATCCCAGGGTAAGCTTAATAAGAGGCATGCTAAGTGGCTGGAGTTCATAGAAACATTTCCTTATTTCATCAAGTACAAACATGGAAAAGAAAATATCGTTGCTGACGCGTTGTCTCGAAGGTATGCTTTACTTACTACCTTGCAAACTAAGTTACTTGGTTTTGAATTGATTAAGGACTTGTATGCCAATGATTCTGATTTCTGCCAAACATGGAATACATGCAAAAAGAGTGCATCTGGTGAGTATTATAGGCATGACGGATTTCTATTTAAGAAAAATCAGTTGTGTGTGCCTATTTGTTCTATCCGTGAATTGCTTGTCAGAGAAACTCATGGGGGTGGTCTGATGGGACATTTTGGTGTGCAAAAGACTTTAGATATCTTGCATGAACATTTTTATTGGCCTAACATGAAGCATGATGTGCAAGCTGTTTATGATAAATGCATTACATGTAGACAAGCGAAATCTAAAGTTTTACCACATGGCTTGTATACACCTTTACCCGTGCCTAACCAACCTTGGATTGATATTTCTATGGATTTTGTTTTAGGATTACCAAGGTCTCAAAGTGGAAAGGACAGCATATTTGTTGTTGTTGATAGATTTAGCAAAATGGCTCATTTCATTGCATGTTCTAAAACCAATGATGCAATACATATTGCTGACTTGTTCTTTAAAGACATAGTTCGTTTGCATGGTTTGCCTAAGACAATTGTTAGTGATAGAGATGTGAAGTTCCTAAGTCATTTTTGGCGCACCTTGTGGAATAAATTAGGAACTAAACTCTTATTTTCTACTGTTGCACATCCTCAAACGGATGGACAAACTGAAGTAGTTAATAGGACACTCACTACTTTGTTACGTACCATCATTCAAAAGAACTTAAGGCAATGGGAAAAATGTTTACCGCACATTGAGTTTGCATACAACAGAACTGTTCATTCTTCTACTTCGTTTTCACCTTTTGAAGTTGTCTATGGCTTTAATCCTTTAACTCCCTTGGATATTCTATCTTTGCCTACTAAAGAACGTGCTAATCTTGATGGAAAGCAAAAGGCAGAATTTGTGAAGGATTTACATGCCAAGGTTCGGGCTAACATTGAAAAGAAGAATGAGCAATATGCTAAGCAAGCCAACAAAGGACGTGTAAAGATTGTTTTTGAACCTGATGATTGGGTCTGGGTGCATATGAGGAAAGAACGGTTTCTAACACAACGAAAATCCAAACTACAGCCTAGAGGAGATGGACCTTTTCAAGTCTTAGAGAGGATCAATGACAACGCCTACAAGCTGGATTTGCCAAGCAACTATAGTAATATTAGTGCTACTTTTAATGTTGCTGATTTATCCTTATTTGATGTAGGTGATTCGAGGACGAATCCTTTCGAGGAGGGAGGGAATGATAGAGATCAAGGGGCTGGCCGAATGGTTCAAGCTAATTCCAAAGATCCATTACAAGGAATTGGAGGTCCAATGACTAGAGCAAGGGCAAAACAAATGAAAGAAGCTTTATATGGACTAGTCATGAAAATTCAAGAGAAGGAGGCTGCTCTAGAAGACTCTAAGGCTTCACCAAGATTGATCACTTATCTTTACATAGTAAATGCTGAAGAACAAAGCTTGGAGCCATTAAACAAGGCTGATCCACGTGGAGATGCTATTTAGGCCCATTTTTCGTGGGTACTTTTGGGCTTGAGTCTTGTTGTGTTCCTAATTACTTGTACATGAAGTTTTGACTTGTCAACTCGTTTTTCCTAAGTTATTCATGTACTTCGTAGTTAGGAACCTTGAAAGTTGTGTCATTTATTATTTTGAAGTTGTAACTTGGAAGTTGTGACTTGGAAAACGTTTTTTACTTATTGCCTTGGAAAGGGGATGGTGTCCTTTCCAATAGCTTAGTTTGAAGCCTATATAAAGGCTGCCATATGTAACCAAGGGATTATTATGAATGAATTAAAGTGTTGGCAAGCTTTGCTATGCTCTTTTGTGTTCTTGGAGGCATTAAGAGCTCCTTCCCCCATTGAAGAGTGAAGCTTCCTTGACCAAGAAGAGCAAAGCGACTTCAAAGCGATAATTTCTTTCTAACTCTTCTTGTTGTTCATATTGCTTTATATGCTCATCTAGGAGTTTAAATCTTTTCTTTTCATTTGTTTAAACACTTTGTAAAGGTTCGTTGGTAAGCCCGCAAAACCAACAAAGGTTCGTTGGTAAGCCCGCAAAACCAACAAAGGTTTTTGGTGAACCCGGAAAACCAAAGTTGTATAGGTTCGTTGGTGAGCCCGCAAAACCAACAAGGTTCTTGGTGAGCCCGGAAAACCAAGTGTATAGGTTCGTTGGTGAGCCCGTAAAACCAACAAGGTTTTTGGATTGTGAGCCCGGAAAACAATCCAACTGTAATCCGCAAGATTATAGTGAATTCCCAAGGGTACGCTTGGGGAGTGGACGTAGGTGCTAAGGAGAGCACCGAACCACTATATATTGGTGTGTTTGCATTGCGTTTGTGCTTTCATTTTTTCTTGCTTTATCTTCTCTTCTTGCATTAGATTAACTCACTTAAATAACCTAAGAGAGCATCCATCACACTTAATTAAGAAAGTTTTAAAAGTACCAAAAATTTAGAAGAAACCAATTCACCCCCCCCCCCTCTTGGATTGTCACCTTGGGCAACAAGTGGTATCAGAGCAGGTGCTCTATAATTCCTTGCCTTTTTTTTTTTTTTTTGGTTTTGACCTAACCGTCAAAGAGCCAAAGATCATGACAACTCAAATAGACAGTTTCCTAGGAGAGGGACAGTTAATTGATCGACCTCCACCATTTAATGGCATAAACTATACACATTGGAAAATACGCATGCGGATTTTTATACAATCAGTTGATTATAATTTATGGAGCATTATAGTCAATGGAACACACACAAACACTAGACATAATGAGAAAATGGTTCAACAAAATTCAAAAGCCATGAACCTATTATATTGTGCGTTAGATAGGAATGAGTTTAATTGCATATCTTCTTGCATGACTGCTAAAGAAATATGGGATATGCTTGAAGACAAATATGAATGCACTAACAAATCTGAAACATCATGTGTAGAAGGAGAGCAGTATCATATTGAAAATCCATGCTTGGTGGCACAAGAGGTACATACTGAAACTGAAAGCAATTTTACATTTGATGAACTCCATGATGCCTTTTTTGATTTGTATTTAGAATATAAGAAACTTATTTGTAAGAACAAGAACTTGAAGATTGAAAAACAAATAGATGAAAAACTGAAACTAACCAGTAAAACTGAAATCTTAATTAAAGAAAATCAAGAACTAAATCAAAGAGATCAACTTCTCACTGAAAGTCATGATAAACTTAAGAAAGACAATGAATTACTTTCAGAAGATAACAGAAGATTAACTAAAGAAGTTGACAGATTAAAACCTATTGTTGAAAGATTTACGCTTAGCTCTGAAAAACTGAACCTAATGATAAATAATCAAAGAGCTGAATTTGATAAAGTTACATTAGGATATCAACCTTGGTACACTCAAAAATCTTTTAAAAATATGTTTGTTAAAACAGTTTTTAATTATTCTAAAACAGATTCTTATAAACAAAAGCTAATTAAAATCTCTTCTGTTGTTCCTAAATCTATACATTACAAATTTGATAAACCAAAATGGGAGAAACAGAAAACTGGAAGTTTTCCTACTACTCATGTTCGATCTAAGTTTGTTAAATTCAACAAAGAGGATACAGAAATACATCCCTTGTAATACTAAAATCTGTAAATTCATGGACAAAATAGCTATTAAGAAAATATGGGTTCCAAAAGGAACAATTATAGCTAACCTACAAGGACCCAAAAGAGCTTGGGTTCCTAAGTTGAAAATATGATTATTTTTCTGCAAGCATGTCTAGCTATCCAAGGTTCTAATGAAAGACGTTATCTAAACAATGGGTGCTCTAGACATGTGTTAAAGAATTGAATGTAACTAAGAAGAATGATTCAAATGAAAGAAAGAATGAAATAAGTAATTCTTACATCTTCTCGTGTTGAAATTACTTCATTAGTTGATTAAAACATAACTTGCAAGTATTAATCATTTTTGTGATATAAGTGATATTTTTTTTTATGAAAAGAAAATATATTCAAATCACTTCATTTTTATAGTATGCTCCACTTACTATTGGATAAGTTGCAAAATGGTTAATTAATTTATTAAAAAAATAACTCGATGAATTCTCTATATGCTTGATTAAGAATTTTTATCCATGGCATTATTTTTTATTGATCATGAAAATGATAATGTGTACTTGGTATGCTTTTGAATATTTGCACTATGAATACCAAGATTAAAGAAACCATCCTTGGCACATAGAATCAACTCATGCTAGTATGTACTTACTCCCAAAAGATCTTGCCATAGGCCCACTTAGATTATCTACTTAAAGGTCAAAGTTTTGCTATGCATGCTAACTAAGGAAACAAACAAAAATCTTTTCTAAATCTAAAGATGTTGTTTCCATCTCTAAGTTTTCAAAAGCTTACGTTGGATTTATTCTTGGGAAATAAAACTGAAGTATTTTTCTGTATTTACTAAATCTTGTAAAAGTGTTTCAAATGATAAAGGTTTCCAAACTGTGAAGATAAAGAGTATCATGGCACAGTGTTGAAAACCAAAATCCTGATAAAGGTTATACAGAAAATAATATTAAATCCAACGATTTCAGCACCAAGGACACCATAAGTAAAATAGAGTTAATAGAATTCTTGAAGAAATGCAAAAGATAATTATGTATGATAGTCATCTGCTTAAATAATTTTTAAAAGACTATCATCACTGCGTGTCATACATATGATCTCTCTTAAATCTATTTTTTGATGAAAACTTCTTTTGATCTTCTGAAAAATAGAAAAAGAACTATTGCATATCTCTCATATTTTTCAGTCGTACATGTTATGCTTGATATGTTCCCATGAAAATAATGCCAAATCTGATAAAGATATTTCTATCCTTGGATATCATTCATCAAGCAATGCATATAGAACATTCATGAAACTTCTAGTTGTAGAAGTATCAATTCACTTTATTCTTTATGAGACTAATGATTTATTATCAAAATACTAAAAACAAATTATATATATGTATATGGTTAATCTTTTACATATAACAATCTGAAAACATGTTAATAATTAGAACCAAATTGAGTTTTTCAGAAATGCACTTAATGAAGAAAAATTGATGACTACTAAAAGACTAAATCAAGAAAAGATAAAATAGATCTTGATGAGATTCTTGTATGATTAGAAGTAAAGATCACCATTATCATTTGCTTGCTTTATGAGCTTTATATGCTATCAAATGAATGTGTAGAACTCACCCCTATGTGGTTATTTCATTAAAAAGGAGATCTATGTAAAATAACCACCATACTTAAAAATACACATTACATATATGATAAAGCAATATGTGATTTGGTACAAGCATCAAAAGCATGATATATAAAAGCTTAAGTAACCTTTTTGATAGAAAGTAATAGTGATAAATCTATGCATCAAAAAGAAGAATTTGTAATATCTTATTTGTCAAAGTATGCATTGATGACATCATTTTTGGGTTCTACTAATGAAGAATTATAATGAAGATTTTACTTAGCTCATGTAAGGTGAGTTTGAAATATGTGTGATGAATGAATTAACATCTTCTCTCAATCTCCAAATTAAGACAAACAAGAAAGGGGATCTTCATTGACCAACGGTAGTCCACAAGAAAATTCTTATAGAAGATTGGCATGAAGAAGGTACATCTATGACCCCATCTTGTAGAATTTGAAAAGGATGAGCAAAGTAGATCTATTGTTTAAAGCTGTATTGAAGCTTGATAGAATAATTATTTCATCTTACAGCTAATAGACCAGAATGTATGCTCATTATGTGCACTTGGGCAAGACTTCAATCTAACTTTAATGAATCTTATTTTATTGATAACAAATAAATCATAATCTGAATTTTTGATAGAAACAACTGATTAAGATAAAATTGATTAAAACTTAGCTAATATGTCTTATTGATAATTATCTTAAGGAGATAGAATCTAAGCTAAATTGATTCTGAAAATAAAAATTGACTTGACCTTGATAAATCTTTCCATTGCTCACATGCTTGTCATTGAACTATCTTGGTTAATGAAACTATCTCTTTAGTTCAAGTGATATGTGCTTGCTTATATTTAGGCAATCTCTTGAGTAAAGTGACTCAACAAGCAACTATTGTCATATCTTATATTGAGTCATCTAGTTTAAAACAAAGAATATGTTGGATGAATGTTTTGCATCTTGAAGAAACTAATGACTCTCCTTCAAGAAAGAAAAGGAGTTTGTTAATAATGCAGGATCCTTGAGCAAGAAAAATGAGAGATCTCAACTTGAAGGATATCTCCATATAAGGTACAATAAACATTCACATGCAAACAAGAGAGAGGACCTTCCTCAGCCAAAAGTTCATACATAAGAAATCTAGTAGGTATTTGACTGAAGAATGCAGAATGAAATGGTAATTCTAGATACTTCTCTCATAAATTAATTGAGCAAAGTCAATAACTTAAATCTTATTATGGCATGATTGAGGCCTTTAATTATTAATTTTTGATATCATGTCTATAATTGATTGACTTATACTTTTAGAGATTGTTTCATGGTTTGCCCAAACTAGAATATATCTTTGCATATGTCATAACCATGAAATACACAAGTATATGCTTAAAATGTTGATGTAAAATAACTTGTGTGAAGTTATGAATCCATGAACATAATGAAAATGTTGTTTGTATGATACACAAGATTAATTCCTCATTCTGCTCTTTCATGTAAATTACTTGAGAATAACAAAAAGAAAGAGAGATAAAGAAAAGAAAATGAATATTATTCAAGAGGTGTAGAATCTAAGCAAAGGCAAATACTCCAATCTTAAGGAAAAGTAAAACAAGCATAATATATTCGGGACATTTGGAAGGGATAAAATCCATAATTAATTACACTAAAACAGGAAGAATTCGAAGTAAACATTTTAACCCTTCTATATTGCTCATCATAGGGATGGTGCCAATGGGGAGGCTAGTGGTAGTACCCGGCACTATTTGACCCAACTATTCGGTGTAGGGCATATTAGGGACGGCACAAGAGGGAGGCTAGTGGTAGTACCTCGTGCCCCTTCCCAACTCCACCGGATAGGGAGCAAATAGAGTATAGAGCATAAGAAAGTAAAAATGAAAGACAAAGTAAATGAAAGTATATAAGAAGAATCAAGTCAAAATGGTTAATCACTTGAAAACATACTTTAAGGAATATATCAGTGCGAAATTATATTTAAATAGGGGGAGTTTATTTGAAAAGAACTGATTTTGATCCTTGACATTCTTGTTCTTAGTATTTTAATGCATGACTTAACACATGATATATTTTACTAAATAAAATGTTAATGTAAGAAAAACAGAATTAATTTTGATGCCTTGGTTGATTGCTCTGATACGCATCCGAAACATATCTTTTCTTATCATTAAAATGTACTAATATTGGTCTAAATGATGTGTCTTTCAATGATCTTGATTACAAGCAAACATTTTTAAATATATGATTATGTTTTGATATTTAAAAATTCATTGAGCTTCATGTATACATTGCTGAAAAACTGTGATTAAGAAATTGAATTCTATAAATACACGTACCTCAATGATCATCTATAAAAACTGTGATTTAGAAAATCTCTTTTGATATTCACTAATGAATCCTAATTGACTTGATCTTTAGAACTTAAATTGTGTGCCAATTCATATTTTTATGTATCAAATTGTGCTTATTTTCTAAAGGGATAAAAGAAAGTTTGTAAAAGAACTCTAAGATGTATCAAAAACTACATGAATTCACATTTTGGTACTTGTGCCCCAATGCTCTTTTTATCATAAAAGAACCTTGAAGTCATTAAAAGTTAATGATCCAACATGATGATATGACTTTCAAGTATATAAGTTTTGATCTTTCACTCTGAAAATTAATTAAAATTACTCTCCTGTTGATAAAATACTTAATAAATTGGGCAAAAGGTCTTAAACGAACAAGCTTTCATACTTAGTGAAGAGAGAGTAGATTTCCACTCATGTCCTTCCTTGAATATCATTCATGGTACTTCTTGAATTAACCTAAGGAAGATTCCACCTACACTTGATTAGAAAACTATCTTTGGAATCTACATTTAGAAATCACTTCTGGCTTACATCCTAAATATCTCATTCCTAAAGACAAACACATAGAAATAAGATAAGGGATCATGTGCAAAATGGAAACATATGTATTGAGCATATATGCACTGAAAAACAATTAGCCGATATATTCACAAAATCCTTGAGTGAAGATAGATTCTGCACGCTAAGGAGGAAATTAGGCATATGTGATCCTTTTTATTGAAGAAATATAAAAGGGAGCAAGTAGTCTCATGATACATTCCTCCAATTTCTAAAAATCCATGAAACATGAGTCAAAACTTGTTATCTATAGATTCCTTACTCATGTATCATTGTCCCATAAAGAGTTTATAAGGATTGGAAGCAAGAAAAATATTTTAGAAGCAAAACGAAAAAGAAAAATTCTGCACTTGGGTCAACCCAACCCAGAATAGGGTCGACCCAACGTTGAGTCGACCCAAGAAATTTCTTGAGTCGACCCAACGTCGGGACCCCACTGTTAAAAGGGGGACCCGTGAGCTATCTAGGGCACTGTTTACCCTTTGTCCTCTTCCGAAAACCCTATTTCCCACTCTCAATTAGAGTCTCCCTAGGCTGATCTTAGCATCTATATTTAGAGCCTAGGCTAGAAATCTAGTTCTCGTATGTATCTTGCCTTTTCTCATATGTATCTTGCTTTTTCCCTTATGAATCTTGTCTTTCCCTTATATCTTTAAATCTTGATTGTGGAACATTGTACTTTTCATCATTTTGAGCATTAATATATGAAAATGTTCCTATTTTGATCAATGAAGTCTGAAGTTTGTTCTTTATTGCATCTTTTCCCATATATATATTTTGATGATAACAAAAAGGGGGAGAAGAGAAGGAAAGAGTATATAAAGGAGAAGAGAAGGAAAGAGTATATAAAGGGAGAAGAGGAAAGAGTATATAAAGGAGAAGAGAAGGAAAGAGTATATAAAAGAGAAGAGAAGGAAAGAGTATATAAAGGGGGAGACGAAAAGATAGAGTATTCACTCTAAGAAAAGAAAGAGTATTACTTTTGTGAGAAAGAGTGAGTAAAGAAGTTATGAAAAGAAAAGAGAAATAAATGGGCAAACAAATTGAAAATCATATAAGAAAGCTTACATATCTAAGGGGGAGCAATTTGTAACAATGAAAATCATCAAATCAAAATTTTCTATCATAATTCAGAATTTGGCACATATAAATTCAGAATTTGGCACGCTCCTTTCGCACCCCGATACATAAGCTGAAACTCATATGTTATCTCAAATTTTTGAAGTTTCATTGCTAATGAATTATAAATGAAAGGGGGAGCCATTCAAAAAGTCAAATTGGCAACTTTTGAATGATATAGGGGGAGATTTCACAAGTATATATGAAAAGCTGAAATTCAGAAATTTAATCCCTCTTATAAACTGATTTTAAAGACAAGTATCAATAGGCTTATACTCTTTATTTTGTAATCATCAAAAAGGGGGAGATTGAGGATGATAGTGTTATTTTGATGATTAACAAGCAATTATCTAAAGCATGCTATAAGCTAAATTGATGCTTCATTTATAAGTTCATTACTCTCAGTACATTTGTTTAATTGAGAATATATATATGGTCTTGTTCATTTGAGTGAATCTAACCTTAAGAATGCAGCAAAGTGTGGATTGAGTCGACCCATAGGTTGATTGGGTCGACCCCGGCACATCAAGGAATCATCTGGCACACTCCTGCAAAAACAGCACAAATGAACAGTGAGTTGGGTCGACCCAAGGTAGGCATGAGTCGACCCAACCTCCAAAGAACCTCAAAATGCAAAGGAAAAATGCTCTCTGGATTTACTGAGAGGGTCGACCCACACAGTGGTTGAGTCGACCCAAGCTTGAGTCGACCCAACCCTGAGAGGGTCGACCCAAAGGCAAGATAGAAAGACAGACAGAAAATGGTTCTCTGGAATTACTGAGAGGGTCGACCCAAGAAGAAGTTGAGTCGACCCAAGTGAACTTTGAGTCGACCCAAACCCTGAGAGGGTCGACCCAAATGGAAGACAGAAAGACAGACAGAAAATGGCTCTCTGGAATTACTGAGAGGGTCGACCCAAGAAGAAGTTGAGTCGACCCAAGTGAACTTTGAGTCGACCCAAAGAATGGTTGGGTCGACCCAAGTGAAGGAAGTTTGAAATTCATGTTTCTGTGTTCTCTGAGAGGGTCGACCCAAGGAATGTTTGAGTCGACCCAAGGCCAAGTTGGGTCGACCCAAGGACAGGTTGAGCCGACCCAAACACGGGCTGAACATAACGGCTAGTTGTGCAGAAATGCTTTTTGGACTCCCAACAGCTATAAACGGCTAGTTTCTTCAATCCAACGGTCAGAAAGGACTATTTGGAGGTTGGAGAAGTATTTAAGAGGGAGTATTCATCAGAGGAAGTAAGCTTGGGAAAATACATCAAGTGCATTCAAGAGAGAACCCTAGCAAGACAAGCTTCATCAAGAGCTTCATTCAAGAATCAAAGAAAGGGATTGAGCAGATTCAAAGAGGCATTAAGAGCTCCTTCCCCCATTGAAGAGTGAAGCTTCCTTGACCAAGAAGAGCAAAGCGACTTCAAAGCGATAATTTCTTTCTAAGTCTTCTTGTTGTTCATATTGCTTTATATGCTCATCTAGGAGTTTAAATCTTTTCTTTTCATTTGTTTAAACACTTTGTAAAGGTTCGTTGGTAAGCCCGCAAAACCAACAAAGGTTCGTTGGTAAGCCCGCAAAACCAACAAAGGTTTTTGGTGAACCCGGAAAACCAAAGTTGTATAGGTTCGTTGGTGAGCCCGCAAAACCAACAAGATTCTTGGTGAGCCCGGAAAACCAAGTGTATAAGTTCGTTGGTGAGCCCGTAAAACCAACAAGGTTTTTGGATTGTGAGCCCGGAAAACAATCCAACTGTAATCCGCAAGATTATAGTGAATTCCCAAGGGTACGCTTGGGGAGTGGACGTAGGTGCTAAGGAGAGCACCGAACCACTATATATTGGTGTGTTTGCATTGTGTTTGTGCTTTCATTTTTTTCTTGCTTTATCTTCTCTTCTTGCATTAGATTAACTCACTTAAATAACCTAAGAGAGCATCCATCGCACTTAATTAAGAAAGTTTTAAAAGTACCAAAAATTTAGAAGAAACCAATTCACCCCCCCCCCCTCTTGGATTGTCACCTTGGGCAACAGCAGCCTCCTTCTCTTGAATTTCCATGACTAGTCCATATAAAGCTTCTTTCATTTGTTTTGCCCTTGCTCTAGTCATTGGACCTCCAATTCCTTGTAATGGATCTTTGGAATTAGCTTGAACCATTCGGGCCAGCCCCTTGATCTCTATCACAAACAACCCAGTAATCATGAAGAAAGTAAAGAGGTTGAATGGGTTGAAACCATTGCGGAAGAATATTTGTTAAAAGAAATATTTACTGAATCGGCCGACAATGGTTTAATAGATTGGTGTTCTGAAGGTACTACTGATGTGATCCCACTTATTTTAGATAATTCGGATGTCATGATGGTCAATGGGTGGAGACCGAGAATAGAGAAATTTGAATAGTTGCCACCTCGAGAAGCAAAGATAGTACCATCCCATGAACAAGCACCTAAGCTCGAGTTGAAACCTTTACCGAAGGAACTCAAGTATGCCTTTCTTGGACCCGATAACACTTTTCCCGTAATTATCTCGACTGAGCTCGATAATGATAAAGAAGGAAAATTACTTACGGTCCTAAAGAGTCATAAAGAAGTGCTTGGATGGTCGATTGCAGACTTAAAGGGGATTAACCCTTTGATTTGCATGCATCGGATATATTTGGAGGATAATGCGAAAACCACAAGGCAAATGCAGCGTAGGCTGAATCCGACAATGAGAGACGTGGTTAAAATAGAAGTCCTTAAGTTGCTTGATGTAGGTATTATTTACCCAATTTCTGACAGCAAGTGGTGAGTCCTACTCGAGTCGTGCCCAAGAAAGCAGGTCTGACGGTAGTCAAAAATGAGCAGGATGAACTAGTCCCGACTCGCGTTCCGACGAGTTGGAGCATGTGTGTTGACTACCGAAAATTGAATTTGGTCACTAGAAAAGATCACTTTCCCCTACCCTTCCTAGACCAAGTTTTGGAAAGAGTTGCAGGACACAATTTCTATTGTTTTCTCGATGGCTATTCCGGGTACTACCAAATCGAAATTTTACCAGAGGATCAAGAGAAGACTACTTTCACTTGTCCTTTTGGTACATTTGCTTTCCGACGAATGTCATTCAGGTTGTGTAATGCACCTGCAACATTCCAAAGATGCATGCTTAGCATTTTTGAAGACATGAACGAGAAGTTTTTGGAAGTATTCATGGACGACTTCTCTATTTTTGGCGACTCATTTGATGATTGCCTGTCACATTTACAAGCAGTCTTAGCTCGATGCATGAAAAGAATCTAATACTGAATTGGAAGAAATGCCACTTCATGGTGCCAAAGGGAATTGTCCTAGGACATATTGTTTCATCGAAGGGCATGGAAGTTGATAGAGCTAAGATTGACTTAATCGCCAAGCTACCTGCACCCAAGACGATTAGAGATGTTAGATCATTTTTGGGTCATGCCGGATTTTATAGGAGGTTCATCAAGGACTTTAGTGTCATAGCTCGACCATTATGTAACCTCCTATCTCTTGGTACACCATTCAATTGGACTGAAACCTGTCAAGAGGCATTCGAAAAGTTGAAGTCTATGCTTAGCACTGCACCCATCGTGCGACCACCCGACTGGCATTATCTTTTGAGATCATGTGCGATGCTAGCGACTATGCTGAGGATGATAGTGTTATTTTGATGATTAACAAGCAATTATCTAGAGTATGTTAAGTTAAATCAATACTTCATTTATAAGTCCATTACTCTCAGTATATTTGTATGAATTGACATAGATATATTTCATTGTTCATTTGAATGAATCTAACATTGAGATGCAGTAAAGAGTGGATTAAGTCGACCCAAAGATTGATTGGGTCGACCCCGGCACATCAAGAAGTCATTTGGCACACTTCTTGCAAAATTGGCACAGATGAACAGTGAGTTGGGTCGACCCAAGGAAAGCATGAGTCGACCCAAACACCAAGATTCTTGAAACAAACAGAAAATTGGCTCTCTGGATTTACTGAGAGGGTCGACCCAAACAGTGGTTGAGTCGACCCAAGCTTGAGTCGACCCAAACCCTGAGAGGGTCGACCCAAAGGCAAAACAGAAAAAGAAGTCAGAAAATGGTTCTCTGGAATTACTGAGAGAGTCGACCCAAGAAGAAGTTGAGTCGACCCAAGTGAACTTTGAGTCGACCCAAAGAATGGTTGGGTCGACCCAAGGGAAGGAAGGCTGAATTTCAAGTTTCTGTGTTTTCTGAGAGGGTCGACCCAAGGAATGTTTGAGTCGACCCCAAGTGAAAGTTGGGTCGACCCAAGGACAGGTTGCGCCGACCCAAACACGGGCTGAAGCATAACGGCTAGTTCTGCAGATGTATTTTTTGTCCTTCCCAAGGTCAGTAACGGCTAGTTTTTCAAATCTAACCATTGGGGCTTGTCCAAGGATGTGGGAAGCTATTTAAAGGGGCACTATTCATCAGATAGAACAACTTTTGAAAGAGATATAAAAGAGTACACAAGAAAACAAAAGTGCCCTAATCTTCTTCATTCAAGTGCTTCATTCAAGAATCAAAGAAAGGGGTTGAGCAGATTCAAGAGTCATCAAGAGCTCCATCCTCCCTTGAAGAGTGAAGCATCCTTGACAAAGAAGAGCAAAGCCACTTCAAAGCGATAAATACTTTCTAACTCTTCTTTGTAGTTAATATTGTTTCATTTGCTCATTTAGGATTTGAATCTTTCTTTTTGTTTGTCAAACTATTTGTAAAGGTTGGTTGGTGAGCCCGAAAAACCAACGAAGTAGGTTGATTGGTGAACCCGAAAAACCAATTGTAAAGGTTCGTTGGTGAGCCCGTAAAACCAACAAAGGTTTTTGGTGAACCCGGAAAACCCAAATTGTAAAGGTTCGTTGGTGAGCTCGTAAAACCAACAAAGGTTTTTTGGATTGTGAGCCCGGAAAACAATCCAACTGTAATCCGCGAGATTATAGTGAATTCCCAAGGGGTCGCTTGGGGAGTGGACGTAGGTGCTAAGGAGAGCACCGAACCACTATACTTTGTGTTGTTTGTGTTGTGAATTGCCTTAGCTTACTAACCATCTATTTGACTTGAGTAAGATAGTTTAAATTTAAAGAAACCAATTCACCCCCCCCCCCCCTCTTGGCTTGTCCACCTTGGGCAACAAGTGGTATCAGAGCAAGGTGCTCTAATAGTACTCATTGATCTCACAATCAAGAGTTAAAGATCATGACAACCCAAGTGGGATGTTCTATGAGTGAGGGGCATCCACAAATAGACCACCTCTATTTAATGGCACAAACTACACATATTGGAAAGCTAAATGAGGATATTCATTCAAGCTTCAGACTATGAACTATGGCAAACATCACTAGAGGACCTTCACACACCCACACTTAACATAGAGGGCACTATCATACCCAAAGCAGAAATGGATTGGAATGAAAGTGATAGAAGATTAGCACAAGTTAAATGCAAAAGCTATAAATGTACTTTACTTGCTCATTAGATGTAAATGAGTTTAATAGAATATCTACTTGCACTACTGCCAAAGAAATTTGGGACAGACTTGAGGTCACACATGAAGGGACCAATCAAGTTAAGGAGTCAAAGATAACATATTAGTACACAAGTATGAATTGTTTAAAATGGAATTACTGAGTCCATAACTGAAATGTTACTCGTTTTACTGACATTATAAATGGGCTTAAGAGTTTAGGAAAATCTTACTCTAACTCTGATTTGGTGCGAAAAATTCTCAGGTCTCTACCAAGGAATTGGGAGGCCAAGGTAACCGCTATTCAAGAAGCAAAGGACTCAACACACTACAGTTAGAGGAACTTCTAGATCACTCATGACCCATGAGTTGACAATGAGGCAAAATTCAGAAGATGAGGTCAAGAGAAGAAAGCCCATTGCTCTAAAGACTACCACCCCTAAACAACTAACTGAATCGGAAGATTCGGATGATGATGAAGAAATCGATGAAGAAGGGATGGCTGTGCTTGGGAGAAGATTCAGAAAATTTATGAGAGGTAAGAATAGGTTCCATAAAAAGAAACCCTTCCTTAAAGGTAACTCAAGCAAAGAAAAGGGTAAGGACAAAGAAAAGGAAAAAGAAACTCCTATTTGCTATGAGTGTAACAAACCCGGGCATTATAAGATAGATTGCCCAGATTTGAAGTGGATGGCAAGAAAGTTGAAAAAGAAAAATTTCATGGCTGAATGAGTGAAAGTGAGGAATCAAGCTCAGAGGAGGAAGATCATCAAGAGATGGCCCAAATGTGTCATATGGCCAATGACGATGAGGTAGATTCTGAACTTGACTGTGATTTTACTGTTGATGAATTACATGATGCATTCTTAGAACTCATGGAAGAACATAAGAAACTAATTAATAGAAATAAAGTTCTAAAAGAAGAAAATCAATCTCTTATCAAAGATAAGTTAAAGCTGTCACATAACTGTGAACATTAAGTAGAAAACTTGCAAATGAAACCAAGAATCTAATTGCTGAAAATACCAAGCTAAAGAAGATGCTGAAAAATATAAATCATTGGTAGATAAATTTACTCTTAGTTCTACCAAATAAATTTGATTCTTGATAGCCAAAAAGCTGTATATGATAAGGCCGGTTTAGGATATAGAACGAATAGGAAACAAAAATTCTTAAAGAACATTTTTGTAAAAGCTAAAAGTGAAATATTACTTGCTATTGCTGCAATAAGTTAGGACATAGAGCATATGAATGTAACTTTAGAAAGTCCAGTCAAAACAAGTTAAGTTATAATCAAAGATTAAATTCAAGAAAGTTGGGGTTCAAAAGGAAATGGAGTACTAACCTAAAGGACCCAACTTAGTTTGGGTACCTAAAGTTTTTCTTGATCTTGATTGCAGGTGTGTCTTGCAGCTGATAAAGTGGAAAAACGATGGTATCTAGATAGCGGCTGTTCAAGACACATGACCGGTGACGAAGATCAATTTGTCACCTTGGAATCAAAGAAAGGTGGAGTAGTAACCTATGGAGACAATGGTAAAGGGATATCATTGGAAAGGGTAAAATTTTCATTGCTCCATCTATTTTTAGAAAATGTTTTATTAGTTAAGGGTTTGAAACATAACCTTCTTAGCATAAGTCAATTTTGTGATAAAGGTTTAAAGTTACATTTGAAGCATCTGTATGCATAATCACAAATCCTAAAGATAATAGCATTGTACTTGTAGGACAAAGGCAAAGAAATATTTACTTAGTAGATCTTCATGAGTTAGGCAAGAAAAATGGTTTATGCTTAATTACTAATGAAGAAAAGAAAATGAAACTAGTTGGCTTTGGCATCGAAGATTAGGACATGCTAGTATGGAATTAATATCAAAACTAGTTAAGAAGGAATTAATAAAGATGTGCCAAAATTGATCTTTGAAAAGGACAAAATATGTGGACCATGTTCATTGGGAAAACAAACTAAGTCATCTTTCAAATCGAAGAATGTAGTATCAACAACTAGACCATTTGAACTCATACACATGGATTTATTTGGACCTACTAGAACTACAAGTCTAGGAGGAAGAAATATGGACTAGTTATTGTTGATGATTTTTCAAGGTATACATGGGTTTCATTTTTGGCACATAAGAATGAAGCATTTTCAGAATTTTTGAAACTATATAATAATATCATAAATGAAAAGAAACTCACCTTAGTAGCAATTCGAAGTGATCATGGTACGTGAATTTGAAAATCAACACTTTGAAGAATTTTGCACTAAAAATGGAATATCACATCAATTTTCAGCACCTAGAACGCCTCAACAAAATGGGGTTGTTGAAAGGAAAAATAGGACATTGGCAGAAATGGCACGCACAATGTTGTGTGAGTCAAATCTTCCAAAGTACTTTTGGGCTGAAGCTATAAACACTCTTGCCATATTCTAAATCGAGTTTTAATACGACCTATAACTAAGAAAACTCCTTATGAACTTTGGAAGAATAAGAAACCAACTGCTAAATATTTTAAAGTGTTTGGATGTAGATGTTTTATCTTAAATAATGGCAAGGAGGATCTAAGTAAATTTGATGCCAAGTCAGATGAAGGTATCTTCTTAGGATACTCCACATCTAGCAGGGCATACAGAGTATTCAATAAAAGAACCTTAGTAGTGGAAGAGTCAGTCAATATTATATTTGATGAGTCTGATAGTGAGTCTGCTAGGAAAGAAAATATTGTTGATGATGATACAGGAATTATCGACTTTGAAAAGTTGAATATTGATGACGTGCCAAATCAAGATAAGGGAGATGATTGCGTGCCACCACAACCCCAAACTGCCAAAAGAATGGAGGTATGCACATGGACATCCTAAAGACTTAATCATTGGTGATCCATCTCAAGGGGTAAGAACTCGATCATCTCTTAGAAATTTAAATGATTATCTTGCTTTCGTTTCACAATTAGAACCTAAGAATTATGAAGAAGCTGAAAAAGATACTAACTGGATAAATGCCATGCAAGAGAATTAAATCAATTCAAAAGAAGTAATGTATGGACATTAACTGAAAGACCAAAGCATAATTCAGTAATTGGAACAAAATGGGTATTTAGAAATAAATTAGATGAAAATGGATTAGTTATAAGAAATAAGGCTAGACTTGTAGCTAAGGGATACAATCAAGAAGAAGGAATAGATTTTGATGAACATTTGCTCCTGTAGCTAGATTAGAGGCTATTAGATTACTTCTAGCATTTGCATGTTTCATGGATTTCAAATTATATCAAATGGATGTGAAGAGTGCATTCTTAAATGGTATTATTGAGGAGGAAGTATATGTAGAACAACCTCCAGGATTTGAGAATCATGAATTGCCAAATCATGTGTTTAAACTACATAAGGCATTATATGGATTAAAGCAAGCACCTAGGGCTTGGTATGATCGATTAAGCAAATTTCTGCTTAATAATGACTTTAGTAGAGGAAATGTAGATAAAACTCTATTTCTCAAAAGAAAGGACAAAAATCTATTAGTGGTACAAATATATGTAGATGACATAATCTTTGGTGCCACAATGATACTCTTGCAAAGAATTTGCTGATTTAATGCATGGAGAATTTGAAATGAGTTTGATGGGAGAACTAAGCTTCTTTCTAGGATTACAAATCAAACAAACTAAAGAAGGCATTTTCATTCATCAAACTAAGTATACAAAGGAAATACTAAAGAAGTTTGGGAATGAAAATCATAAGGGAATTGGCACTCCAATGAATCCTACTAGTAAGCTAGACAAAGATGAAAAAGGGAAGAGTATTGATATTAAGCTCTATAGAGGAATATTGGATCCTTGCTCTACCTTACTGCTAGTAGACCCGACATCGTATTTAGTGTAGGAATATGTGCTAGATACAATCCGATCCTAAGGAGTCACATTTAAGTGCTGTTAAGAGAATCCTTAGATATTTAAGAGGAACTACCAATATAGGTTTATGGTACTCAAGAGACTTATGTCTAGATTTGCTTGCATATTCAGATGCTGATTTTGCCGGATGCAACTTAGATAGGAAGAGCACAATGGCACATGTCAATTCTTAGGAAACAACTTAGTATCATGGTTCAGCAAAAAAGCAGAATTCAGTGGCACTGTCCACAGCTGAAGCTGAATACATAGCTGCTGGTAGTTGTTGTGCTCAAGTATTATGGCTTAAGCAACAACTAGAGGACTATGGAGTTAAACTAGATTAATATTCCTATTAGTGTGATAATACTAGTGCCATCAATCTTACTAAAAATCCAGTTCAGCACTCTAAAGCCAAACACATAGAAATAAGGTACCATTTTATTAGGGATCATGTGCAAAATAGAAATATAGTATTGAGCCATATATGCACTGAAAAACAATTAGCCGACATATTTACGAAACCATTGAGTGAAGATAGATTCTGCATGCTAAGGAGGAAATTAGGCATATGTGATCCTTTTTATTGAAGAAATATAAAAGGGGAGCTAGTAGTCTCAATGATACATTCCTCTAATTTCTAAAATCCCATGAAACATGAGTCCAAACTTGTTATCTATAGATTCCTTACTCATGTAATCTTGTCCCAGAAAGAAGTTATAAGGATTGGAAGCAAAGAAAATTTTTAGAAGCAAAAGGAAGAAAGAAAAAAAAAATTCTGCACTTGGGTCGACCCAACCCAGAATGGGTCGACCCAACGTTGAGTCGACCCAAGAAAAATCTTGAGTCGACCCAACGTCGGGACCCCACTGTTAAAAGGGGACCCGAGAGCATTCTAGGGCACTGTTTGCCCTTTGTCTCTTCCGAAAACCTTCCCACTCTCCAATCTCCCAAACTCCTCCAAACAGTAGATTTTCTTGAGATCCCTAGAGAAATGGGACCCAAAAGAGCCGTAGCCAAGAGATCCGGAAGAGTCACACGGATTCAACGGGAGGAAAGGCCAACCTACGGAGCCATCTCCCGTGTCTCCAGCGACGTGAGGCACGTGCGGAGGCCCCTCCTCCTCCTTCCCCCTCAGTGATACTTGGCAAGATTTGCGGAAGGCCGGTTACAACGGGGAGAAGGATCCATTCCGAGTTCTTTGATCAAGAAGGGTTTCGGTTGAGGGAATGGATCCAAAGGCAAGGTTGGGAGTATCTTTGCTCCCTAGATGTGGTAATCTACCCCGGATTGGTTCAGGAGTTCTATGCCTTCCTCAAAACTGGTATGGAAGGGCTTGTTTCGGAAGTTCGAGGGGTTCGAGTTCGAGTTTCCGAGGAGAGCTTTGAGTGAGCTACTTCATCTACCCTGCATAGGAGCCACTCCGGAAAAAGCCAGAAACAAAATGAGAGCTCTAAAGTTGATCATGGAAAATGAGAACTTCGACTTTTCCACGAAGGTAATAGCTAGTTCTCTTTCCGCTGAAATGAGATTACTGCTCAGTATAATAAATAGGATTTTTATTTCCAAGACCGGGAGATTCGATCTCATCACAGAGCGAGATCTAGCAGTGATGGAGTGTATGATTCAGGGGATTCCCTAAATCTTTCCGGCCATGATACTGAGACAGATGAGGAAGGTGATGTGCAGCAACAGAGTATCACTACCTTATGGTATGATACTTCACCTTGATTTTTCGACAGCACGGTTTAGCTCTCGAGGAGGGAGGCATCCAAGAGTCTGCATCATACTAACACATACACTGCACGGACACTTATACGCATGGGATATGAGAAAGTGAACGGGCAGTAGATTCACACTGGAGTAGGCATTCAGGGTAAGGCACCAGAGGGAGATGCACCAGAGGATTGAGGATGAGGAGCATATGGATCATCCTCCTGCACCTTCAGAGGCTGGACCATCATCATCCGTTCCTCCGAGAGATACGGATGAGTTCTGGAGCAGGATGACTGAGCTCATGTCAGCTCAGGCGAGGACTATCACTGACGGGCTGACGAGCCCGATTGGACGCCCGGTTGGATGTCATGTCTGCTGAGATCAGTGATCTGAGGCAGCAGATAGGAGCACTCCAGAGAGAGAGAGAGACCCATGGACCATCTGTGGCCACAGGCCTGCTGAGTTAGAGATTTCGGCACAGAGTCATCCAGCTCGTCGTGCTCACGCCATACTCAGTCTCACCAGGCACGACCTCCCTCGCCACACACACTAGGAGGAATGAGGACTAGATCCCAGCCGTTAGAGTCTCCTAGGCTGATCTTAGCATTTATGTTTAGAGCCTAGGCCAGATATCTAGTTCTCATGTGTATTTTGCTTTTATCATGTATCTTTAAACTTTGATTGAGGAACATTGTATTTGTTTTCATTTTGGGGATGACTGTATTAAAATATTCCTATTTTGATCAATGAAGTTTGAAGTTTACTATTTATTGCATCTTTCCCATGTATCTTTTTGATGATAACAAAAAGGGGGAGAAGTAAAGTAAGAGTATTTATTTTAGGAGAAGTAAAGATCTTAGGGGAGAGAAGTAAAGATATCTTTAGAGTAAGTAAAGAAAGATTGATAAGAGTAAAAGTAAAGAAAGAGGAATAGTAGAGAAAGGAGAAGTAAAGAAAGTTAAAGAAAGGAGAAGTAAAGAAAGAAAGAGAAATAACTTGTAAAACAAATTGAAAATCATATAAGAAAGCATATACATCTAAGGGAGAGCAATTTGCAACAATGAAAATGATCAAGTCAAAAATTATATCAAATTTCAGAATTTGGCACGCACCTCTCGCACCCCGATACATAACCTGAAACTCATATTTTATCTCAAATTTTTTGAAGTTTCATCGCTAATGAATTATAAATGAAAGGGGGAGCAATTCAAAAAAGTCAAATTGGCAACATTTAAATGATATAGGGGGAGATTTCACTCTTATAATATGAAAAGCTGAAATTCAGCAAGTTAAGCCCTTTCAAAAACTGATTTCAAAGACAAATAACAATAGGTTCATACTCTTTATTTGTAATCATCAAAAAGGGGGAGATTGAGGATGATAGTGTTATTTTGATGATTAACAAGCAATTATCTAGAGTATGTTATAAGTTAAATCAAATACTTCATTTATAAGTCCATTACTCTCAGTATATTTGTATGAATTGACATAGATATTATTTCATTGTTCATTTGAATGAATCTAACATTGAGATGCAACAAAGAGTGGATTAAGTCGACCCAAAGATTGATTGGGTCGACCCCGGGCACATCAAGAAGTCATTTGGCACACTTCTGCAAAATTGGCACAGATGAACAGTGAGTTGGGTCGACCCAAGGAAAGCATGAGTCGACCCAAACACCAAGATTCTTGAAACAAAACAGAAAATTGGCTCTCTGGATTTACTGAGAAGGGTCGACCCCAAACAGTGGTTGAGTCGACCCAAGCTTGAGTCGACCCAAATCCTGAGAGGGTCGACCCAAAGGCAAAACAGAAAAAGAAGTCAGGAAATGGTTCTCTGGAATTACTGAGAGAGTCGACCCAAGAAGAAGTTGAGTCGACCCAAGTGAACTTTGAGTCGACCCAAAGAATGGTTGGGTCGACCCAAGGGAAGGAAGGCTGAATTTCAAGTTTCTATGTTTTCTGAGAGGGTCGACCCAAGGAATGTTTGAGTCGACCCAAGTGAAAATTGGGTCGACCCAAGGACAGGTTGAGCCGACCCAAACACGGGCTGAAGCATAACGGCTAGTTCTGTAGATGTACTTTTTGTCCTTCCTAAGGTCAGTAACGGCTAGTTTTTCAAATCTAACCATTGGGGCTTGTCCAAAGGATGTGGGAAGCTATTTAAAGGGGCACTATTCATCAGATAGAACAACTTTTGAAAGAGATATAAAAGAGTACACAAGAAAACAAAAGTGCCCTAATCTTCTTCATTCAAGTGCTTCATTCAAGAATCAAAGAAAGGGGTTGAGCAGATTCAAAGAGTCATCAAGAGCTCCATCCTCCCTTGAAGAGTGAAGCATCCTTGATAAAGAAGAGCAAAGCTACTTCAAAGCGATAAATACTTTCTAACTCTTCTTTGTAGTTAATATTGTTTCATTTGCTCATTTAGGAGTTTTGAATCTTTCTTTTTGTTTGTCAAACTATTTGTAAAGGTTGGTTGGTGAGCCCGGAAAACCAACGAAGTAGGTTGATTGGTGAACCCGGAAAACCAATTGTAAAGGTTCGTTGGTGAGCCCGTAAAACCAACAAAGGTTTTGGTGAACCCGGAAAACCAAATTGTAAAGGTTCGTTGTGAGCCCGTAAAACCAACAAAGGTTTTTGGATTGTGAGCCCGGAAAACAATCCAAACTGTAATCCGCGAGATTATAGTGAATTTCCAAGGGTCGCTTGGGGAGTGGACGTAGGTGCTAAGGAGAGCACCGAACCACTATACTTTGTGTTGTTTGTGTGTGAATTGCCTTAGCTTACTAACCATCTATTTGACTGAGTAAGATAGTTTAAATTAAAAGAAACCAATTCACCCCCCCCCCCTCTTGGCTTGTCACCTTGGGCAACATATGCGATAGGACTGTCCTAGGACAACCAAGGATAATAAGCTATACCATCATTTACTATGCAAGCAAAACCTTGAACGATGCTCAAATGAATTACACCACCACCGAGAAGGAATTGCTTGCAGTAGTATTTGCATTAGACAAATTTCGCTCTTATATCCTTGGTTCTCCTATTGTTATCTTCACGGACCTTGCAGCGCTAAAATATTTGCTGGATAAGAAAGAGGCCAAACCACGCTTAATACGATGAATAACTTCTACTCCAAGAATTTGACATCACTATCAAAGATAAAAAGAGAGTAGAGAATATGGTTGCTGACCATTTATCACAGCTAGTTGTTCATGATTGGTGCCACAGTTGCCCATCAAGGACTCGTTCCCTGAAGAGCAATTGTTTGCACTTTCTACTATGCCATGGTATGCTGATATTGTAAACTTTCTTGTCACGAACTGGATGCCGGAGCATAGGGGATCGAATGATAAGAATAATTTCTTGCGTGAAGTAAAGAGCTATTATTATGATGCCCCTTACTTGTTCAAGTATTGCAATGATCAAATCTTTAGAAGATGCATTCCGGATCATGAGATGCAAAGTGTACTCTCTTTTTGTCATGCCAGTGCTTGCGGAGGTCACTTTGCATCTAAGAAAACGGCAGCTAAGGTGTTACAACGTAGTTTTTATTGGCCAATACTATTTAAAGATGCCCACGAGTTCTGTCGGACATGTGACCCATATCAACGTGTTGGGAGTCTAACTCGTAGGCAAATGATGCCTCTTCAGCCCATTACTGCTATTGAAATTTTTGATATGTGGGGCATTGATTTCATGGGTCCGTTTCCACCATCTTTTGGATATGAGTACATTTTAGTAGGTGTAGAGTATGTGTCCAAATGGGTAGAAGCTGTGCCTTGTCGAACAAATGACCACAAACCAGTTTTAAAATTTCTTAAAGAAAACATATTTTCTAGGTTTGGGATGCCAAGGTTATAATTAGTGATGGGGAAAAACATTTTTGTAATAAACCTTTTGAGATCCTGTTACGAAAGTACGGTATCACCCATAGAATTGCAATCCCTTATCACCCGCAGACTATTGGCCAAGTAGAGTTAGCCAATCGGGAGATTAAACGAATTTTAGAGAAAACGGTGAATCCATCACGCAAAGACTGGTCTTTAAAACTTTCTGACGCATTGTGGGGCTTACCGTACTGCTTATAAAACTATTCTTGGTATGTTCCCGTATCGGCTAGTCTATGGAAAAGCATGTCATCTACCTGTTGAATAAGAGCATAAATCGTATTGGGCCATTAGAAATCTAAACTTTGAATTGTCAGATGCTGGTTTAGCTAGAAAATTACAACTAAATGAGTTGAATGAAATTCGTCGGGATGCGTATGATAATGCTAGACTTTGTAAAGAACGAATGAAAATTAGGCATGATAAATCAATTCTAAGAAAATCTTTTGAACCTGCACAAAAAGTTCTTTATTATGACTCTCGCTTACATTTGTTTTCTGGAAAGTTACGATCAAGATAGACAGGTCCTTTCATTGTAAAAACTGTTTTTCCATACGGGGCAGTTGAGATTGAGAATCCACAGGATGGCAAAATTTTTAAGGTAAATGGACACAGATTAAAACCTTTTCTTGAGAATTTTGCAGATGAAGAGGACTCCTTTCCCTTAGGGGAGCCTTCTTATGACTGAGCTATTGGGAATTGTATCCTAAATGTCAATTGTCAGCATATTGATGATTGAATTTTGTAAATAAATTGACAAATTAATAAAGTATTATTTGGCATTATTCATCATTTCATCTTCAAATGAACTCTTATATGATGAAGTCCTTAGGACTTATGTTATGATAAAGGAGGATTTATCTTTGAGTCCTTAAACTTGTTCGCGACCAAATAATATGTTGTTACTAGGACGACAACATTATCGAGATTAGGTCGTTGTGTGACATATACATTGGTTGTCCTCTTAACCAAGAAGTGTGGAGACACTGGTATGCCATACAGGTGAAGTGTAGGAGTACATTTCACTGAACGTGACCAATTCCGGAATGCTCTACTGTCGAGAGATATTCCGAGTGGATATGGGTATAAGTTTGACCCTCTGACCTGAGACCGCAACCTGTGACTAGCAAGCAACTCACTGTACTTTGGTACCGGACTACCTGAATTTCTAATTCAGTGACGGAAGGTCACTGGGTGCAGTCAAGTACTTGCATAGTCAGTTGTGAGTCAATATAGAATTGACCCCTCATGGAAACAGGAATAATGTCTTGTGATTAATTTAGCAAAACCTTGGCCAGGGTAATCCCAGTGAGGAGTCACGGGATATCTAAAGTTAATCACATAATGGATGTACTAATTATAGGGTTGACAGTGAGCTCTAAGTCATCCTGGCATTAAGAGTCAAAGGGATTGAATTATACAGTAACCATAGTTCAGGGTTCCAGAATATTTGCTTCGCATATATTCGGCCTATTCGGATGTCGGGTACCATTGCTAGATGGTCACATCGATTAGTGTAGGAAGTCATTCCTATACTACCGGCTTAGGTTCGAACCTATGAGGTCACACGCATAGAAGATTCCTGATTGATCAAGAAGGCTGATGAATGATTAAGAATCATTCAGGGGTAATTTGGTCAATTCGATTGGCAAATTATCTTATAAAATAATTAAAGTAATTATTGAAGGATTAATTAGTAATTAGATTGCTAATGAACTCAATTGGATTGAGTAATTAGACTAGGGATGAGCCAAATTGAATTAGATTCAATTCTGGGCTCAATCAGGGTTTTTGACCTGATTGGATTAGGTCTGAATCAAGAGGACTTAGATTGACCAAATTAAATTAGATTAAATTTGTGCTTAATTAGGGATTGACCTAATTGGATTAGGTTCAACCCATGGTAATTGGATCATTCTAATTGTTAGGATTTAATTAAATTAAATGGGTTTGATCTGAAACTGTTCGGATCTTGAAATCCACTTGTCACATATCCATGCATGGCGCCATAAATTGATTTTTAATATGATTAAAAATTAATTTAATTTATTTAATGGTGCCATGGGACACTTGGCAACATCAGGGATCTCTTTCATCATTAGATGGGTCGAAATGGAGAGATAAATTCATGAAAAGAATTGGATAAGATCAAATTCTCACTCTTCATGACATATGTCATCCTTATCTTTATCTCACTTCTAATTAAGGTTGAATTTCAAATTTAATCATCACAAAATCACCACGTGACCCTCTAATCTGTTTGGGGGCATGGGAATTTCGAAATTGAAAGAGGAAAGTGGCAACATGATGAATGGTTTAGATTAGATCAAGCTTCATCATGTAATGGCACATGAACTTGAATTTTGAATTCAAAATTCAAAACCCCACAAAATCCTCCACAAATATGGGATGGTTGGCATGAAGTTAGGTAGGAGAGCAACATTAAAAGGACCTCCATCATCTGGTGGTCGAATTCAAGGAAAAAAGAGAGAAAAAGAAGAAGAAAAAAGGGAAAAGAAAAGAGAGGAACCCTAGTTCATGCATGGAAAAATTCTGCATTCAATCTAGCTGACTTCTTCTCTAAGTCCATCGCGCCATTAGTGTTAGGGGTCCCTGATAAGAGTCTTTAGATCAGATCTAAGTCCTCTTCAATCCCTTTAAACCTTTCCTCCAAGTTCTTCCAAGAAGGCGGATCAAAAGTTGATAGCGTTTGGAAGATCAAATTTCAGTCTCAAGAAATTCTGCGCAAGCTAGCACTTCCGCAGGATTGGATCTCTTCAGGAACTTTGCGTGGACTTCTCGTAGAGGCCATACGTATGCGTGGCTGCGAAGTCGAGGATCAGATCCACAAGTTTCATCCATCATAAAAGGTATTAATCGTACATTAATTTTTTATTATGGTGTCAAGATCTAGGTCTGATTCCCCGAGGTTTTACCCTCTTTTGGGGCTCCTCACGGAGATATCTCCAGAATCCATTCAATGGATATTCAGAGATTAATTGAAATAGAGTTCTTAAGTTTCAGATCTGATAGTTAATCATGCATGAAAGTTTTAGCATAATTGTTTAAACGATTCCGGCATAATCCTATGTGTTCTTAAGGTGCTGATTTCTAGATTTGATCTTGTAAGCATGCATGAATTAAATTGTTTGATTCGATTTTTTCGCTGCATTTTAAAACTTAAAAAGAACTACGTATGGCTTGATCCCCCTTATGAAGGGGTACGTAGGCAACCCGATCAGGTTCAGCCATGGTTTTTTTTTTTAAAAAAAAAATCAGCATGCTTAACACCGAAGAACCTAGGATTCACTTTCAGTGGTATCAGAGCCAGGTTCATGTTTAAACTTTTATATTTTAATTCTTATAATTAAATCTGAAATTATTAACATATTTAGATTACATCTAAAGTATTTTTTATGATTGATTTAATTGCTGATTATGCATGATTAAGTAGATCTGAAATTTTGGATGCATATGATGCATGTTTGTGTTAGGATTAGTAACATGAATAAATCTAAAATTATAATATTATTTAGATTAGATCTAAATAAAGTTTATGATTTATATGATCTCTGATTTTAATGAACAAATCAGATCTGAAAATAAAAGTGAAAAAATAAATACATAAGATGTATGTTGTTTGAATTAATTCATGTTGTTGTGTATATGTGATGCATGAACATAAAACATAATGACTTAAACATGAATTAAATCTGATTACATGTGATTAATTACAAAAATTTAGATCTGAAAATATGTTTTAAGAACTGAAAGATTGTAATTAATATGTAATTAAAAAAAAATATGCAATGATCAAAACTTTCATAAGTCTAAACTTAATTGAGAATTAAGTGTTATGAAATAGAATTGTAACTCAATTAATTGACATTGCATAATTATTTGGGCATATGAGTTAGCTTGAATCAAGTTCCTAGGATTGGGTTAGACCTAAGGTTAGAATCATACATGGACAAATAGAATTAATTGATCAAATCTAATTAAGTAGTAACTAGATTTGGTCAAGGAAATTCTAGGTCAATTTACAATAGTTGTAGATGGATCAAGTCCGTGTCTTTGATTAGACCAAGATGGAACTTGATTTAGGCTCAGAGGTGTAGCCCGAGTCATTTGAGTAATCAAATCGAAATTGATTAACCAGTCGGTGTCTAAGGTAAGTTTGGCAGTTTTGACCAGTAGTTTTTAATTGGGAGCTACTCGCACTGATTCGTCTTTGCCGAGTTAATGGCATATCCCTTCCACCGATCTCACTTACCTGACCGACATGGTCAATCACATTTTGATTGGATCACTTAATGATTCGAGTTAGCCCATGCCTATAAGGAAAATCAGTTTGACTGATTTAGGTGCCTCCTTAACCGGTTTGAGTCTAATCTGATTTGGTGAAGTCAGTGGGAGAAATTAGACTAACCGGATCTTCTTATCTATCCTAATTAAGAAATCCTCTAAAATTATTAGGTCCTTAAAATGAAATGGTTATGGGGATAACTAGGTCATAGCCTCCCATTAAGTTGGGTGATAATGGGTCTAATGCTTTGATAATTATTGGAGGCGCGACACGCCTGGTACTTATCAAGCATTGGAATTGTCATTCAATATATGATGAGTTAAGTGTACCTTCAATAGGCGGTCAGGTGAGCCGAGCCACACTCGGATTTGGTCGTCTATTAGTTGATTAGACTTAACCCTATCATTTAATGGTTGGACCTGACTAGGGTATTCGGTGGAGGCGCCACACGCCTGCCGAAGAACCTAGGGCAAAATTATCACTAGAAGTTGCTTGGTGAAGCAACTGGTTTAGAACCTACCAATAGGTGCATATGGGTTAGCCGAGCCACACTCGGGCCTATATGCGATCTATTAAGTTCTAGTGCCCACTAAAGAATTAGGAGTAATTTTTCGAATTGGAGGTAGAGGCTACTAATTTGTATAAAATAGTGGGAGTACCTTTAGACTAAAGTCCAAGTCTAATGTGTTTAGTCAATTCATATACTAATAGCCAAATTTTTTTTTATGCAGAAATGGCCACTAATTTGTCACTTCGCTCATTGTTGGACAATGACAAGTTGACTGGTCCAAATTTTAATAATTGGCATAGGAAACTGAAAATAGTGCTAGAGTATGAAAGGATCCTTTATGTGATAACGGATCCAGCACCTGAGCAGCCTGCTGCTAATGCATCAAGATCGGCCAGAGACACTTATCAGAAGTGGCTTAGTGACCGGATCACTGTTCGATGCATCATGTTGGCAGCAATGAGTGATGAGTTTAGTAGGCATTTTGAGAATACGCAGCCGAAAGATATTATTCAAGTGTTGAATGAATCATTCGGTGTTCCTGACGACGTTGAGAGACACAAAACTAGTTGTGCCATCTTCAGCGCCCGAATGAAAGATGGGACCTCGGTAACTGATCATGTACTGTACATGATTGAGTTGATCGAGCGTCTAAGCTCTCTTGGTTTTCCCCTTCATGATCAATTGGGGAAGGATGCCATACTAAACTCATTGCCTGGATCATACCGTCCTTTTCTCACTCATTTTCGTATGACAAAATCTGTAGTGAATTATCACCAATTGTTGGGGTTACTACGGACGTTTGAGAATGATCACCAACTTCTTAAGAAGACGGTGAACTTTGTGGGAGGTTCATCCAAGGGTCGCCCCTTTAAGAAAGGGAAAAAGAAAAATAAAATCCAAAAGAAACAAGTGCACCATGCTCAACCTAGTCAGAAAAAGAATAAAAAGGCTGATCAGAGCAAGGCGGAGTGTTTCTTCTGCAAGAAGCAAGGACATTGGAAGAGGAACTGTCCTCTTTACATTGCATCTCTCGATCCGAATCGGCTTAAGAAAAGTGGGCAATCAGTTGCCAATCAAGGTACTTATATGATAACACCTTGCAATTTTTCTATTTGTGATAATTCGACCTGGGTATTGGATACCGGTAGTCCTTTTAATATTTGCAATTCGTTGCAGGGGCTACAAGTCAGTGAGAGGTTTGAAGAAGGAGAAAGGTTCCTGAATGTTGGAGATGGAAGATCAGTTCCAGTTCTAGCTTTAGGAATTCTTAAACTTGAATTTAGCTCTCATGTAAATGTCCTTAGTGATTGTCACTATTGTCCAAGTTTTTTATTGAATGTCATTTCTGTAGGCCTTTTGGCCAAAAATGGTTATGAAATATCAATAAAAAAGGATTATTGCAATATCATTTGGAATGGTGCTGCTGTAATGAATGGAACTCTGAGTAATGTCATTTACATTTTGTCACAGCCTGTTCATGTAATGTACAAGTCCAATAAGCGCCCTAAAATAGAGAATGTCACGGATGTCTACCTTTGGCATCATAGGCTAGGACATATTAACAAGAACAGGATGAACAGGTTAAGTAAAGAGGGAATCCTCGATGTTAATGATTATGAATCATTGACAACCTGTGAATCATGCCTTCTTGGTAAAATGACCAAATCACCTTTTACCGAAAAAGGTGAACGAGCCAGTGACTTATTGACCCTTGTACATTCTGATGTATGTGGGCCAATGAGCACAAATGCTAGAGGTGGGTATTCATATTTTATTACGTTTACAGACGACCTTTCTAAGTATGGTTATGTCTATTTAATGAGACATAAATCTGAATCATTTGAAATGTTCAAATTATATCGTAATGAAGTAGAAAAACAAACTGGAAAGAGTATTAAAACTCTTCGATCAGATCGAGGAGGTGAATACCTCACCAGTGAGTTTTTGACATATCTAGGAGAAAATGGGATTCTCTCTCAATGGACTCCTCCTGGTACACCACAGTATAACGGTGTATCAGAAAGAAGAAATCGAACTCTGTTAGACATGGTTCGATCCATGATGGGGTTTGCTGATCTGCCCATATCCTTTTGGGGATATGCTCTTGAGTCAGCCTGCTACATTCTAAATAAGGTTCCAAGTAAGTCTGTAAATAAAACACCACATGAGATGTGGACTGGACGTAAGCCGATGCTCTCTCACCTTAGGGTTTGGGGGTGTCCAGCGTACGTCAAATGTTTGAAGACAGACAAACTTGAACCCAAGTCTGACAAATGTTTCTTTGTTGGTTATGCTAAAGAAACTAAAGGATATTACTTCTACTTTGCTAAAGAACAAAAGTTATTCGTAAGCAATAGAGCTGTTTTCTTAGAGAAAGAATTCCTTAGTGAAGGAACTAAAAGCTCTAATGTTGAGCTTAGAGAAGTTCAACATGTAGAAGATCCGACACCATCTACTGAACTAGTTGAGTCGGATTTGATTAGATCAGATCCAAAACCCATCTTAGATGCACCATTAAGGCGATCAGGTAGAGTACCACGTCAGCCGGATAGATACTACGGTTTCTTGGTCCAGGACGGGGATCCTGTCGAACTTGATGAAAATGATGAGGATCCGATCACCTATATGGATGCTATGCAGAGGCATGACTCTGATGCATGTCTTGGAGCCATGCAATCCGAAATGGAATCCATGAAGGTCAATGATGTATGGACATTAGTTGATCCACCCGAAGGGATTAAACCCATAGGGTGTAAGTGGATTTTCAAAAGAAAACGGGGCGCAGACGGAAAAGTAGAGACCTATAAAGCCCGTCTGGTTGCCAAGGGATATCGTCAACGTTATGGTATTGACTATGATGAGACGTTTTCTCCTGTGGCAATGCTCAAATCCATTCGGATTATGCTTGCGATAGCAGCACACTTAGATTATGAGATCTGGCAGATGGATGTTAAAACCGCTTTTCTAAATGGAGATTTAGAAGAGGAGGTGTATATGATGCAACCTGAAGGTTTTATATCTGCAGATGAGTCTAAGGTGTGCAAGTTTCAAAAATCCATTTATGGATTAAAGCAAGCTTCACGGAGTTGGAACATACGATTTGATAAGGTGATCAAATCATATGGCTTCATTAAGAATGAAGAGGAACCTTGCATTTATAAATGGGCAAATGGTTCAGTTATTATATTTCTTATTTTGTATGTGGATGACATTATTTTAATCAGGAATGACATTTCTGCATTACAAGGAATAAAGGTTTGGCTATCATCTCAATTTGCCATGAAGGATTTGGGAGAAGCATCTTACATCCTAGGGATGAAGATCTATAGAGATAGATCTAGAAGATTGCTTGGATTATCCCAATCCACATACATTGATACTATACTGAAAAGGTTCAGTATGATTAATTCCAAGAAAGGCTATCTTCCAATGGGCCATGGAATTAACCTCTCTAAAAGGGATTGTCCGACAACCTCTCAAGAAAGAGAGAGTATGGATAGAATTTCATATGCTTCGGCAGTGGGATCTATAATGTATGCCATGACATGTACTAGACCAGACGTGGCATACTCACTAGGAGTAGTGAGTAGATACCAGTCTGATCCAGGTAGCAACCACTGGAAGGTTGTAAAAATCATCCTTAAGTATTTGAGAAATACTAAAGATCAGTGGCTTGTCTACGGTGATTCTGACTTAAAACTTGAGGGATATACCAATTCAAGTTTTCAGTCAGATCAAGATGATAGCAAGAGCGTGTCGGAATATATCTTCACTCTTAAGGGTGGGGCCATCTGCTGGAAGAGTTCCAAGCAGCATACAGTGGCAGATTCTACATGTGAAGCAGAATACATTGCAGCATCTGATGCAGCCAAGGAAGCCGTATGGTTGCGCAAGTTCATCACCGAGCTGGGAGTGGCACCTTCCATTGATGGTCCAGTTCCTATATTTTGTGATAACACTGGAGCCATAGCTCAGGCAAAGGAACCTAAAGCACATCAGCGGACCAAGCATATTCTGCGATGCTATCACCTGGTTCGAGAGATTATAGAACGAGGTGATATTGATCTTCAGAAGATTGACACAAAAGAAAATCTGGCTGACCCATTTACCAAAGTCCTCGGCATCAAAGAGTTCAACGAACACAAGTCGAAGATGGGTATTAGATACTGTGCCGATTGGCTTTAGGCTAAGTGGGAGTTGTTGGGAATTGTATCCTAAATGTCAATCGTCAGCATATTGATGATTGAATTTTGTAAATAAATTGACAAATTAATAAAGTATTATTTGGCATTATTCATCATTTCATCTTCAAATGAACTCTTATATGATGAAGTCCTTAGGACTTATGTTATGATAAAGGAGGATTTATCTTTGAGTCCTTAAACTTATTCGCGACCAAATAATATGTTGTTACTAGGACGACAACATTATCGAGATTAGGTCGTTGTGTGACATATACGTTGGTTGTCCTCTTAACCAAGAAGTGTGGAGACACTGGTATGCCATACAGGTGAAGTGTAGGAGTACATTTCACTGAACGTGACCAATTTCGGAACGCTCTACTGTCGAGAGATATTCCGAGTGGATATGGGTATAAGTTTGGCCCTCTGACCTGAGACCGCAACCTGTGACTAGCAAGCAACTCACTGTACTTTGGTACCGGACTACCTGAATTTTTAATTCAGTGACGGAAGGTCACTGGGTGCAGTCAAGTACTTGCATAGTCAGTTGTGAGTCAAGATGGAATTGACCCCTCCTGGAAACAGGAATAATGTCTTGTGATTAATTTAGCAAAACCTTGGCCAGCGTAATCCCAGTGAGGAGTCACGGGATATCTAAAGTTAATCACATAATGGATGTACTAATTATAGGGTTGACAGTGAGCTCTAAGTCATCCTAGCATTAAGAGTCAAAGGGATTGAATTATACAGTAACCATAGTTCAGGGTTCCAGAATATTTGCTTCGCATATATTCAGCCTATTCGGACGTCAGGTACCATTGCTAGATGGTCACATCGATTAGTGTAGGAAGTCGTTCCTATACTATCGGCTTAGGTTCGAACCTATGAGGTCACATGCATAGAAGGTTCCTGATTGATCAAGAAGGCTGATGAATGATTAAGAATCATTCAGGGGTAATTTGGTCAATTCGATTGGCAAATTATCTTATAAAATAATTAAAGTAATTATCAAAGGATTAATTAGTAATTAGATTGCTAATGAACTCAATTGGATTGAGTAATTAGACTAAGGATGAGCCAAATTGAATTAGATTCAATTCTGGGCTCAATCAGGGTTTTTGACCTGATTGGATTAGGTCTGAATCAAGAGGACTTAGGTTGACCAAATTAAATTAGATTAAATTTGTGCTTAATTAGGGATTGACCTAATTGGATTAGGTTCAACCCATGGTAATTGGATCATTCTAATTGTTAGGATTTAATTAAATTAAATGGGTTTGATCTGAAACTGTTCGGATCTTGAAATCCACTTGTCACATATCCATGCATAGCGCCATAAATTGATTTTTAATATGATTAAAAATTAATTTAATTTATTTAATGGTGCCATGGGACACTTGGCAACATCAGGGACCTCTTTCATCATTAGATGGGTCGAAATGGAGAGATAAATTTATGAAAAGAATTGGATAAGATCAAATTCTCTCTCTCCATGACATATGTCATCCTTATCTTTATCTCACTTCTAATTAAGGTTGAATTTCGAATTTAATCATCACAAAATCACCACGTGACCCTCTAATCTGTTCGGGGGCATAGAAATTTCGAAATTGAAAGAGGAAAGTGGCAACATGATGAATGGTTTAGATTAGATCAAGCTTCATCATGTAATGGCACATGAACATGAATTTTGAATTCAAAATTCAAAACCCCACAAAATCCTCCACAAATATGGGATGGTTGGCATGAAGCTAGGTAGGAGAGCAACATTAAAAGGACCTCCATCATCTGGTGGTCGAATTCAAGGAAAAAAGAGAGAAAAAGAAGAAGAAAAAAGGGAAAAGAAAAGAGAGGAACCCTAGTTCATGCATGGAAAAATTCTGCATTCAATCTAGCTGACTTCTTCTCTAAGTCCATCGCGCCATTAGTGTTAGGGGTCCCTGATAAGAGTCTTTAGATCAGATCTAAGTTCTCTTCAATCCCTTTAAACCTTTCCTCCAAGTTCTTCCAAGAAGGCGGATCAAAAGTTGATAGCGTTTGGAAGATCAAATTTCAGTCTCAAGAAATTCTGCGCAAGCTTGCACTTCCGCAGGATTGGATCTCTTTAGGAACTTTGCGTGAACTTCTCGTAGAGGCCATTCGTGTGCGTGGCTGCGAAGTCGAGGATCAGATCCACAAGTTTCATCCATCATAAAAGGTATTAATCCTACATTAATCTTTTATTATGGTGTCAAAATCTAGGTCTGATTCCCCGAGGTTTTATCCTCTTTTGGGGCTCCTCACGGAGATATCTCCAGAATCCATTCAATGGATATTCGGAGATTAATCGGAATAGAGTTCTTAAGTTTCAGATCTGATAGTTAATCATGCATGAAAGTTTTAGCATAATTGTTTAAACGATTCCGGCATAATCCTATGTGTTCTTAAGGTGTTGATTTCTAAATTTGATCTTGTAAGCATGCATGAATTAAATTGTTTGATTCGATTTTTTCGCTACGTTTTAAAACTTAAAAAGAACTACGTATGGCTTGATCCCCCTTATGAAGGGGTACGTAGGCAACCCGATCAGGTTCAGCCATGGTTTTTTTTTTAAAAAAAAAATCAGCATGCTTAACACCGAAGAACCTAGGATTCACTTTCATGAGCATGACGGCTAAGGTATGTGTATATTAGTTAAAATTATTTTTTTTCTTTTATTTCTAGTTTTCTTCTTATTTTGTAGGTCTTCTTTTCTGAAAATCAACAGCTCAAGGTATTCTTCTTCTCTCCTATATTATTTTCTCTATTGTCTCTCATATATAATTTTCTTGCATCTTTTACATTGAGGACAATGCATTGTTTAAGTTGGGGGGAGGGAAATATTTTACAAAAAAAAAAAACTTGTTTTTGCATATAATTTATTCTATTACTTTCTTTTCTGAGCAAATGCACATGTATTTTCATATTGAGTTTATGCAACTATTAAGGCAAGGAACACATGCATACTATGACTGATCAGAGACCTATTATTAGATCCCACACGTGTTCTTAATGACAATAGGAAGGCCTCAGGAGTTCATATTTGTTAACTGCATTTTTGTTAGCCTTATCCGTAAAAGAAGTATGAGTATCCTTGTTCGTACCATAAGGTTCATGATTTGGTTTTCACATAAAGATAGAGGTTGAATATCCTAGTTAGATTACTTAGGTGCCTTATGATCCGACCTTGGTTGACCTATAGTCACGATGCAGTCAGATATATAATAAAAAAAACCTATATGGTTCAATCTATCTTCTCTTTTCTTGCATAATTATAAAAAAAAAATTCTTATGATGACAAGTCTGGCCTCGTGGCATAGTCTGGTTCGAGTAATTAAGTCCGAGGGGTGTTTCACCTAATGTCTTGAGCCAACTGGATCGGGGGTCATTGGCTGAAAGCTCGCTACATGGACCTTACTAGAGCCTAATGGGGTTGGATAGCTGTAGTCGTCATGGGTATTGAAAAAATAATGATAATAAATAAATAAAAAAGAAATAAAAATAAGCATGAATGAGTTGGTTAGGCTGAACCTAGTGACATATGGTAATGGCTGGTTTGACTCTATTGTATTGGACCTCTGTGTACTCGGATTATTTAGTTGGGATTGATAGCTCTTTCTTTATATGCGAACCATTCTTGACAAATTTAGACAACATATGATATTTTGAAAATTTGATGGATCAGGTTCTAATAAATTGTAGAAGACACTTGTGAACTTGAGTAGTGCACCTAAAACTCAGGCGGTGCCCGATTGTGGTGGAGGTATTAGTACTCTGAGAAAGTCATGTAATTTGATGCACACTACATTTTTATATTTCCTTGCTTTGACAGTTGCCATGCTTGAAAATATATATCAATTAATTACATGTGTATTAGCTTAAGATTTATTTCATATTTTTTTATTAGAATCTCATGTCATATAATTCATGATATTTGTGGATAACATCCCTGAAAACCCTCACGAGACAACACTCGTCCACTAGGGTAACCTAGGGGTTTAACGGCTTGTTGCACGTGCTAAGTGCAATCGTGATTCCTACGAAAGTGAGTACTTATCTTAATTTTATGCAATTAGTTCTAATAAAACATCAAAGGATCAACCAATACATTTGTACTCTCATGTTATTGTTTACTCTGAATTGCTAGAGACTAGCAATAAGCTAGTTGGGGGGTGTGACGCGAGCACAAAAGTGCGATCTATACATCACTTAAATTAGTATTATTGCTAACAAATAATGATAGAAGTGCTGTATTAATATTATATTTTTGTGGGGTGCAGGTGATCGGAAATCAAAGCTAAAATGCAGATTGGGTTCAAAAAGATGCATCACTATAGGTGACCAGCCAACCGCATGGGTCGACCCCAGTTGCACACTAAAAGGAGGTCAAGTTCAGCGGTCCACTTCGTCGCAGCTTCATTTTTCTGCAAGCCCAAGCATCTGCAAGCCAGCATCTATTCTACGTGTCCGCCCGCGTGGAAGAAACGAGCATCCTCCTCTTTCCCCATTTCAAAGGCTTTTGGAGTTCATGGTTTATCCATCCCAGCCGTCACCCCGTGAGTTCGCTTCTTCCACGAGCCCAAGCTCAACCGTCCGCGAGCCAGCTCCATCTCCACATTCTTCCGCTGTTAGCTCCCTCCCGCGAAGCATTTTCCTTTCCCAGCATCTCGTGCGACCCAGCTTCTTCTGTATCTTAGCCAAAGCGCCAGCAGTCCGTCTTCTCCGCTTGTGATCCACGCCTCGTCCGCACCTCATCCCAACAAAGATCCCGTGTTCAAGGCCAAGCTACCAGAGCGTCCCAAGTTCCAGCCACATAATCAGCAATCTTCCGAAATCTCAAGTCCTCGAGTCCGCGTGCTAATCTTCCGCTATCAGCTTCCCTCGACCTCCCAGCATCCTGCAGCCGTCCACCTCTTCCGCATTCACAGCTTCTCCCAGTGCGTGTGATCATCCCGCAGCCGTCCACGGTTCATCTCCCATGCATTCCAATAGATCCCAGCTCCAATCCTCCTTCCGTTCGCGATCAGATCTCCATTCCAGCCTCCTTAGATCCCGTCCGCTCATCCCGTTCATCTCACGAGTCCTAGCTTCCTCTACCGTCCACGTTCGAGCTCCTCATGAACGCACGCCTCTTCCACCTCTTCCCAGGGATTTTCCAGCTTCCGTATCCCAGATCCCGTGCGATCTAGCCACCCAGATCCTGCGATCAAGCTTTAGCGTCCACGAGCAACTCGCTTCCCAGCCGTCCGCGTGCAGCCCATCATCCCGCGATGCATGCGATCACGATCTTCCAAGTGTGTCCGCAATCTCCGGAGATCCATCCCAGCATCCGTTTCCACCGCGTGCGAGGAGGGGAGCTGATGGCTAGCTTGATATATTCTCTCGGCTAGGGGGCGTTCGGAGTATCCCTCATTCGGAAGAAACAGAGCCGCTGCTATTGAAGGAAGGGAGGGGGAGAAACAGGGGATACTCTGTTTCGGGCCAAAAGAAAAGAAAAAAAAAGAAAAGGAAAAATGAAAGGGGGATTAATGTGTGAAATGAGTGGCTGATATCTTAGGAAGGGTGATGGAGGAACCTTTGATGTATTACTCTTTGAAGTAAACTCTAAACTTTTGCTTTGAATGACTTACATTCACTGATATGTTCTTGATCCATGCGTAGTTATTTCGTAGATAGTTCTTTAATGGTTTATGACTATTGATATATGGATTGCTTTAGTATTTGATTCATCATAGACGTAGTGAGCACGATGAATGCTTAGAAATTGAGTTCATATGTTCATGAAACATATACCATGATTAGATCTATCCTACCATTCATTTTTAATCAAGAACTATAGAGTTTATTTCTTAGATGCAATAACATCAAGGGGGATTCCAGATCCCTACCATCTTTATTTCATAGAACTTTGTTTATTGATATATTATTCTCTGCTTTTAATTTCTGAAAATCAAAACATCATCTTAATCCACAAATTTATTGAATTAATTAATCTGAAATTATACTAAATAATCTCATATATATATTTCGTTCCCTGAGGATTCGACCTCGGACTCCCGAGAATTTACTACTTGTGCGATTCTCCTATACTTGGGAGATTAGTTTCGCGAAAGCAATTTTGTGAGCGCGTCAAGCACGCATCTCTATACGCCTCCGGATGGAGAGCCACGCTTCGTCATACGATCATGCGAGAGAGTTTTTGGAGATCGGTCACAACTCTTGGACCTTTGCTCTGATACCAATTGAAGGAAAAAAGCCGGTTTTTGCATGCATGTAATTTTAAAAATTGTGAGAAAAATGCAGCGGAAAGATAGAATTAAACTCTTTAATTCCAAGCATGCAAGGGAGATCATATCTCAAAAATAAATTACAGGAACGTTTAAACTATTTATGTAAAAATAACTATAAGCATGATTAATCATAGAATTAGAAAATCAGCAATCCTTGTTAAGTTCTAAACCTAACTAAGATAAAATAAATCTCATACCTTATGATGAAGAGGTTGGATTTGAAGATCTGAAAGTCGAGCCTCATAGCCACACACGTGTCTGGCCTCTACGGATGATCCACATGAAGCTCCGAGTTGATCTGATCTTGCGGAAGTGCTAGCTTGCGCGGAACCCTGCTGTGGCTGATTTTGTTCTTCCTAAAATCAATCAACCTTTGATTGATCTTATGAGATGAAGGAAGAAGATGAAGAAGGAGAAGAAGAGAAGTAATGAAGTGACCCTTTTCTGAATTTTTCAGAACTCTAAGTTCTTAAAAAAATCATAATCACTTAACCCTTGGCATAGAGAGGAAGAGGAGAGAATTAATTCATAATGTCTCTCTTGCTACACTTTTATAGATTGGGTTTAGGGCTTCTCCTAATCTTATTAGGAGTATGGGACTATAACCCACCCTTGGATTAATGCCAAGGGTCCAATCCATGTGCTCATAGATGCATGACATGTGTCCACTTAATCAATTGATTAATTTTTTAATCACATTAGGATTTCTAATCTCATTAGGAGAATTAATTGATTTGGGAGCATGCATCCTACGACGCCATGCGGACTTTAAAGTCTGCATAGTATGAACATGACTTAAGTCATATTTATCCTACGACAACATGTGATCTTTAAAATCCGCACAAACCTTGGTTTAGTCAAATTGACCCAATCATGAACCCAAATTAATTTGGGTCGAACCCAATTTGATTTGGCTCATTAAATCAGCCCAATTGCAATCCAATTGCAATTAATTCCACTTAATTCTTCATAATAATGACTCTTAATGGACTAGAGTCAATCCCAATCCAATTGGGTCAAGTTCGATCAATTAGGTTATGCCCAATCGGCTCGGGTCGAACCCGATCGAATTAAGTCAAACCCTAATTTAGCCCAAATTGAATCTAATTCAATTTGGCTTAATTAAAGTCCAATAATTCAATCAAATTGAATTTATTAGTAATGCAATTACTAATTAACCCTCCAATAATTCAATAATTATTTTAATGCAACATTTGCTTAGGATAATTTGTCAATCAAATTGACCAAATTATCCCTGAATGATTCTTAATCATTAATCAGCCATTTGATCAACCTAGAAACTTCTATTCGTGTGACCCCATAGGTTCGAACCTAAGCCGGTAGCACAAGAACAACTTCTTGTACTAATCGAAATGACCATCTAGCAATGGTACCCAACGTCCGGATAGGCCGAATGATCGCAAAGCAACATTCAAGAACCCTTGGACTATGGTTACCGTATAATTTATCCCTATGACTCCTAAATGCCAGGATGACTTCAGAGTTCTATCAACTCTTTAATAAGCGCATCCATGATGTGATTCAACTTTAGAAATTCTGTGACTTCTCACAAGGATTACCCTGGCCAAGGTTTTGCTAAATTGAACACAAGGCATTATCTCCTGTTTTCAGGAGGGGTCAATTCCATCTTGACTCGCAACTGACTACGCAAGTACTTAACTATACCCAGTGACCTTCTGTCACTGAATTAGAAATTCAGGTAGTCCGACACCAAAATACAGTGAGTTGCTTGCTAGTCACAGGTTGCGGTCTCAGGTTAGAGGGCCAAACTTATACCCATATCCACTTGGAACATCTCTTGACAGTAGAGCGTTCCGAAATTGGTCACATTCAGTGAAATGTACTCCTACACTTTACCTGTGTGATATATTAGTGTCTCCACACTCCTTGGTTAAGAGGACAACCAACATATATGTCACACAACAACCTAATCTCGATAATGCTGTCGTCCTAGTAACAACATATAATTTGATCGCGAACAGTTTTAAGGACTTGAAGATAAATTCTCCTTTATCATAAAACAAGTCCTATGGACTTCATCAAATAAGAGTTCATTTGAAGATGTACAATGAAATGATGAACAATGCCAAATAACATTTTATTAATTTGTCAATTCATTTACAAAATTTAATCATCAGCGCACTGACGATTGACTCTTAGGATACAATTCCCAACAATTCTTGTTTTGGCCCTGATATCAAGCCTCAATCTATCTTGGAATAATCTACACTTTTTTTTTTCTTCTGCTACAAAAGCTGGAGCAAACTGAGATAATTCACTAAACCTTGCTTCATAATCAGCTACAGTCATATTCTCTTGGGTCAAATTCAGAAATTCCTTTCTCTTCTGGTCTTGGTACACAGTGGAGTAATATTGCTGATAAAATTCTCTTCTGAAATCATTCCAAGAATTTACAGATTCCTACGACTGCCTTTCAACATATGACCTCCACCAATTTTGGGCCCGACCCTCTAACAGAAAGGTAGCAACACTCAACTTTTGCTCATCAGTACTTTTCATTAATGTGAACACCCTTTCCAACTTTTGAAACCAATTTTCTGCTTGTATTGGGTCAGTAGTACCCTGAAATTCTATTGCCCCTAACTTTATAGCCCTCTCATAACGTTTTTCTACCTCAGCACCACTAGGCTGAAAATTAGGAGTAGATGCTACAACAACTGTGATAGCTTGAGTAAGTACTCCTATCAAATCTGATATCCCAGGAATATGTGCCTGTGCTGGTACATTAGGTGGAGAATCATGCACATGCTCATGAACTGGTGATACCTCTGCCTCCACTCTTGGGGCAGAAGATGAAACATTGAGTGAAGTCCTATCAGATTGGCCATCCCTATCAACTTTTCTTGGTCTACCCCGACCTCTACTTCTGACTGGTGGTCGTTCTCCACCAGAACCTAAAATGGAAATGATCGGACCGACTGAAAATAACTTTATTATGCATATGCCCATGCAATCTAATCCCTTTGCTCTGATACCAACCACTGTGATATCCCCTCCCACAGTAGGTTAGTCGGGTACAGTACCGAGCAGAGTTTCTATTAGCAGCTTGTGCCATGGTTCACAAGTTACTATTAAAAATTTGTCAATTACTATATGCAACCAACCAACCAATAAAAATTAACACATCCTAAACCTGTCAGTTTAATTTATTTAACTCACTTCAATCATAACTAAAAGCAACCCAAGCTTTCATTTTTAACTTAAAGTCTATTATACATAGCTCAAAATATAACAAACTTTACATCTGTCTCAAGTTACTTTACATTCATACCCCACCTACATGCATAATACAAAGGTTTTTCCTTTCACTCAGAGGGGCATGGCCAACCTTCCATGACAAACTTCTAGGATGATGTTAATGCGGTACTTTTATAATGTTATGACTTTGCCGATCTGCAAAAAAAATTACAGAAAAAGAGAGGGATGAGACCTAAGTCCTAGTGAGTGGATAATCTGTTAACCATGAGGAAATAAGAGGTTTCAACTGTGATACTTATTTACATACATTAAATATAACGTGTTTATGCCACATATGAAACATTTGCATTTGATTTTAAAGCACTTAGATTTCAACCACATAAGAAATCTGCTATTTGCCAATAGTACTACAACTAGCAGGAAATAAAGTTGTTGTTTTAAAATAAATCATTAATAAAATTGCCTTACTCAAGTCATTTTTTCTGGACCGTAGATGTTGGGAATTGTATCCTAAATGTCAATCGTCAGCATATTGATGATTGAATTTTGTAAATGAAATGACAAATTAATAAAGTATTATTTGGCATTATTCATCATTTCATTGTACATCTTCAAATGAACTATTATATGATGAAGTCCTTAAGACTTGTTTTATGATAAAGGAGGATTTATCTTCAAGTTCTTAAAACTGTTCGCGATCAAATGATATGCTGTTACTAGGACGACAGCATTATCGAAATTATGTCGTTGTGTGACATATACGTTAGTTATCCTCTTAACCAAGAAGTGTGAAGACAGTGATATGTCACACAGGTGAAGTGTAGGAGTACATTTTACTGAACGTGACCAATTCTGGAATGCTCTACTGTCAAAAGATGTTTCGAGTGAATATGGGTATAAGTTTGGCCCTCTGACCTAAGACCGCAACCTGTGACTAGCAAGCAACTCACTGTACTTTGGTACCAGACTACCTGAATTTCTAATTCAGTGACGGAAGGTCACTGGGTACAGTCAAGTACTTGCGTAGTCAGTTGTGATTCAAGATGGAATTGACCCCTCCTGGAAACAAGAGATAATACCTTGTGTTCAATTTAGAAAAACTTTGGCTCGGGTAATCCTTATGAGGAGTCACAGAATGTCTAAAGTTGAATCACATCATGGATGCACTTATTACAGAGTTGACAGAACTCTGAAGTCATCCTGGCATTTAGGAGTCATAGGGATAAATTATATGGTAACCATAGTCCAAGGGTTCTTGAATGTTGCTTTGCAATCATTCGGCCTATCCGGACGTCGGGTACCATTGCTAGATGGTCATTTCAATTAGTACAAAAAGTTGTTCTTGTGCTACCGGCTTAGGTTCGAACCTATGGGGTCACACGCATAGAAGTTTCTAGGTTGATCAAATGGTTGATTGATGATTAAGAATCATTCAAGAGTAATTTGGTCAATTCGATTGACAAATTATCCTAAGCAAAAGTTGCATTAAAATAATTATTGAATTATTGGAGGGTTAATTAGTAATTGGATTACTAATAAGTTTAATTTGATTGAATTATTGAACTTTAATTAAGCCAAATTGAATTAGATTCAATTTGGGCTAAATTAGGGTTTGACCTAATTCGATCGGGTTCGACCCGAGCCGATTGGGCATAATCTAATTGATCGGACTTGACCCAATTGGATTGGGATTGACTCAAGTCAATTAAGAGTCCTTATTTGATGAGTATTAAGAGTCCAAATAATCCAAATTTATTATGGAGAAGAATTTCTAAAATTTAGGACCTTAGCTTTCTTTCTTGGAGAAGAAAGACACCTCATCCTTATTCCTAAAAGCAGTGGTGTCTATCCTCTTTATTTTTGGCCAATTTTTTGCTTGAGGAAAGAGGAGGCATGGGGCTATTTTTCAAAAAAATATGGTGACTCAAATCTTCCTAAAAAGATAGGAATCAAATCTCTAATTTGTAGGGACTGCATGATGCATCATGCAGGGTGGTGTGCAGCTGAAGTTTGGGGTGCAATAACCCCCTAATTTTTAGGGATTCTTGGCACAAGACTAAAAGAGAATTTTTTCATCTCTTAGCTGCTGATTCACTAGAATTTTTGAGAATTTTATCAGCCAAATTCGTTGGCCAAAAGAGGTGTGAGGCATGGGGGGTCTTTTGGCTATAAAAGGACCCCCACACTTAGGGTTTGTTGAGATGGTCTTTAGAAAGGGTTCTAAATTCTAAAAAAAAATTGAGAGCCAGCTACCTTCTCTCCTCCTTCTTCTCCTTCATCTCTATCCTTCATCCTCTTAAGGAAGAATCAAAAGTTGAGTGCTTCGAGGGAGAAAAGTTCAGCCACTGCAGCACCTCTGCACAAGCTAGCACTCCTGCAGTTGTGGATCTTTCTAGAGCTTCGCGTGGACTATCCGTAGAGGCCAGACACGTGTGCAGCTTTACAAGGTGATCAAGGCATCATCAAAATTATCAAAGCAAAAAGGTATGAGATCTGATCTCATTAAAAATTAAAATTAGAAATCAACTAGATTGCTGAAATTCTGCATGACTACATGTTAGACATAGAATCATGCCTACTTGTTTAGGATAAATGTTTAATGTTCTGAATCTATTTTTGTTGTAGAGATATGATCTCTAGCATGCATAAAAATTAAATAGCTTAATTCATACTTTTACTATAAAATTTTTAAAAATATATGCATGTGACCACCAGGGTTTTCAACAGTGGTATCATAGCCAGGTTCAAAGTAGTTTAAACATTTCTGCCTAAAACAAGTTTTCTAATCCTAGTAATCAAGTAATCTGATTGGAATGATTGATGCAAAAATAAAATTGTTCTCCCAAGTGCAGGAGAATCGCACAAGTAGTAAAATCTCGGGAGTCCGAGGTCGAATCCTCAGGGAACGATCTATAGATTATTAGCGTAATTTTTAGATGTAATTTTCAGTTAAAGGGTCGTCGTCATGGCTTCCTTGAGCTTCTCGAATGCTTCCGTCGCTGCCTCGGTCCATCTAAACTCGTCCTTTCGCAGCAAAAGGGTCAGTGGCGCGGCGATCTTTCCATATCCCTCCACAAACCGGCGGTAATAACCGGTTAGGCCCAAAAATCCTCGCAGCTCCTTTTGGTTCTTGGGTAGCGGCCACTCGGTCATGCAATGTATCTTTGCTTGGTCCGGCTCCACACCTGCAGCAGAGATGACATGGCCTAGGTACTCGACCTTCGGCTCGGCCCATAGGCACTTGGATCGCTTAACCTTCAATTGATTTCTGCGCAGAATTTTCAGCACTTCCTCTAAGTGCTCTAGGTGCTCCTGCCATGAACGACTGTAAACCAGTATGTCATCGAAGAATACAAGGACATACCGTCGTAGTAATGGTCTGAATATGTCATTCATGAGCCCCTGGAATGTCGCTGGTGCATTGGTGAGGCCGAACGGCATCACCCGAAACTCATAATGGCCATCGTGGGTCCGAAACGCCGTCTTGTGCACATCTTCGGGCCTGACACGGATCTGGTGGTATCCGGCACGAAGATCAAGTTTGCTGAAGTATTCCGCACCAGCAAGCTCATCCAACAGCTCCTCGATGACTGGAATCGGATACCGGTCCTTAACGGTGATCGCGTTAAGTGCCCGGTAGTCAATGCAGAATCGCCACGTCCCGTCCTTCTTATGTACCAGCAGCACCGGCGATGAATATGAGCTTCTACTGGGCTGAATGATGCCGCTCTCCAACATCTCTCGTACCATCTTTGAGATCTCCTCCTTCTGAACGTGCGGGTAGCGGTAAGGCCTCACATTCGCCGGTTCTGCTCCCGGTACAATCTCTATGTGATGATCGTGCTCCCTCTCGGGTGGAAGACCATGAGGCTCCTCAAATAAATCTGCGAACCCCTGTAAGAGAGCAGCCAAATCAGTAGGTATACCTGCCTCCGTCGTGGTCTCCGTCGACAGAGGTAAGAGCTGCATCAAGTAGCTGTGCGCGTCGGGTCCGGGCAAGCCGACTAGGGGCTGAAGTGCAGCCCTTGGGCTAGGCCGAATGCCATCCAATCTAACTCGCCGTCCGCTCCGTCTGAAAGTCACCCACATCTCGGCGAAGTCGAATGTAACCGGGCCAAGACTCTGCAGCCACTGCGTACCAAGGACCAAATCAGCTCCTCGTAATGCCAACGGATAGAGATCGAGCTTGAATTGGCTACCCTGGATCGTCAAAGTGATGCCTCGGCATATGCCCTCCGCCCTCAACGTGGCTCCGTCACCCAATGCCACGTCGAAGCCCAATGTCGGCTCTGCTATGAGACCGATCTGTTTGACGAGCCTCTCATCCAAAAAATTGTGGGTGCTGTCCGTATCTATGAGGATACGCACCACACGTCTTTTGATCATGCCGTCCACGCGTAGCGTTTTCGGTGTCGCCGATCCAGAGTAGGCATGCAATGAAATCTGAGGTGGCACGTCCTCTTCCTTGGCCTCTAAATCTTGGGGCTCATCCTCAGCAACCTCATCACCATCTTCAGCCACGGCCTCGTCCTCCAATCCGTCGATCAACATCACCGCTCCGACGGGCCGCGCACAACGGTGTCCCGGTGTAAATTTCTCATCGCAGCGAAAACATAGGCCTTTTGCTCGACGTTCCTCCACTTGTGCTGGTGTCAAGGTCCTCCCGGGTGGACGCTCAACCCTCTTGACGTCACCTGACAAGCGAAGAGGGGTCCTCGGCCCTGTGTTGGCTGCTGCAACCGTCGGCGCTCTCGGCTGGCCGATGGAGCCCCCTGAGGTTTGGCCGGCCCGGGGGTTGGTCCAGCTGCCCCGTGCCGCTGATCGAGTGGTCTGGATCTTCTCTTCCACCATTAGGGCCAAGGCAAAGGCATCCTCTAGAGATTGTGGCCGCAAAGTCCTCACCTCGGCTTGAATGTCGACACGAAGTCCTCCGAGGTATACGCTTTTCAGCGCGGAGTCGCTCCACCCCACCACTCGGTTGCTGATCCTCTCAAACTCCTCTTGAAAGGCTCTAACAGTAGTCTTTTGGGTGACCCTTGATAGCATAGACTGGAAGTCATCGTACTCGGTAGGGCCGAAACGCCGACAAATTGTTGCAGAAAAATCCTCCCAACCGTTGAAAGGTCGGGCTCGGTCGGCGGTTTGAAACCATCGCAGGGCGGTCTCTTCTAGGTGAAAAGATGAGATCAATACCTTTTGGTCCTCCGCTGTGCCATGGTAGTGAAAGAACCGCTCAGCTCGATACACCCAATCGAGAGGATCGCCGTCTTTAAACTTGGAAAATTTCAGCCTAAGAGTCAGTCCGCGATTTCCTCCCTCTCGATCTCCATTACGGTCCCGATCTCGTTCATATCCTCGGCGTGGGTACTCTCCCACACGCTGGTTCCTCATCTGAAAATTCTGGATGGGATCATCCTCTATATCCGACCTGTCGTCGATGCCAATCGGGCTCATCCCCCGAGCCCTAGCGCGTGCGCCAATCGGTATGAGCTCGGGTCGAGGTCTAGGTCGATCTTCTCCTTGGTCCAGCCGCATCTCCTCTGGTGGGTTGGGAAGGAGAGGCTCACGAGGAGGGGGTCCCCTCCGTCCTGGTCGTCCGCGGGTAGGGGCCGGAGATTCCACCCGGGTCCGACACGGAGTTCCCCCCGGTGGAGTTTCTTGCCGCTGATTTAGCAATAGTTGCAACATCATCTCGATATGGCGTTGCGTGGTATCCATCTTCTCCATCAATTGTTGTTGGCTCTGCTGCATAGTTGTTTGATTCCCACGCAAGAACTCCAAGAGACGGTCGGTGGAATCAAGATCGGGTCTCAGGTCCGCCGAGGCCGCGGGTGATCGCGAGCCTTCTTGATGTGGGTCGATGCCCTTTGAAGATGCCGCTTCTTGCTGCTTCGAGGTTGTAGAGCGGGTGTTCACCATCTTCCAAGGCCAAGGATTGAACTGCTCTGATACCAAATTGATGCGATCCGATAGAATTTGATCCGTATCCCAAGATTCTTGACTCTTCTTGATTTCTGGAAGGATAGTTCCGACCTGATTGCAGACACGATTTCTAAGGATCCGTCCGTCAGATTGATCTCAATTTTGGATATGTTGTAGATCTCTGCGTTAGCTTTCTAGCGGTAGGTCGTGGGTCTAGAGATGACGTCGGGATCTTAAGATATCAGCCTCCGACTGATGACTGTGCAGGGAAGGACGGGCTGAAAATCCAACGGGAAGGAGTTGTTTGTAGAAGGTGGAAGGGATCAAGGAGGGGAGGAAGAAGAGGGAGGAGGTGGCTGGCCTCTCGGGACAGAGGTGGTGCAGCCGGATGAAGGAGGGGGCGGCGGCCTTGGACGGCGGCCTAGGGAGAGGAGGAAGGCGTCGCAAGAAGAGAAGAGAGAAGGGAAGAGAGTTAGGGCAAAAGCCTTTCAATCAATTTTTGCATACTGAAATAGGTGCTCACCACATCTATTTATAGGTGGCTACCTGACCCCTTAACTTGACTTGATCTAATTGAATTCAAGAAACAACTAAACCCAAAACGACTCTAATAAAGGCCAAGTCGGCTAACCCGAGCAAGGCTATGCTGAAATAAAATTAACATCAAGGACTCAAAAGCAAAAATAACCAAATGATTAAGTCCGAGGCGGTCTAGTGGATCCAACCGCATCATGCTACCGCCATAGACTTGAGGATTAGGTTGTGGTTGAGCTGGTAGCTTGCCTTTCTCTTGAGCACTTAAAGCAGTGGTCAGCGTTGTCAGTTGATTTCTTAATTCATCATTGATTTTAGCTTGACCTTGCATGAAAGATTGCAAAATTTCTTCGAGACTGGATTTTTGAGGGGGTGCATGTGCATAATGAGGGTGCGGAGGTGGAGGAGTTGGGTTATATACTTGTTGAGGTTGGTCATTCCTCCACCTGAAATTTGGATGGTTCTTCCATCCAGGGTTGTAAGTACCCGAAAAAGAATTATTGAAAGATTTTTGATAGGTATTCATAACATTGGCCTGATCGTGCAAGACTTCCTTGAATGCGGGTATTGTGGGGCAATCAGTGATGAGATGGCCAGGCATCTCGCAAATCCTACAACACTCGCTGTTATGTTCTACGGTCTTGACGGGTTCAATCCTTCTAAGTTCAATTTCCTCTACCTTCCTAGTAAGGGCTGCCATTTTAGCTTGAATATCATCCTGAGTATTAAGGTTGTAAAGGCCCCCGTGTGGAATGCTAGTAGGCTTAGGCAAAGGTTTATTCACTCTATCCCCTGTATCCCATAATTGTGCAGTCTCTGCGAGAGAGTCTAAATAGTCCCATGCCTCATCGGGTTGCTTTTCCAAAAATAGACCATTGCACATAGTCTCTATAAATTGTTTCAACTGTGGGGAAAACCCTTCGTAAAAGAAACTAATGGTTCTCCATGTTTCAAACCCATGATGAGGACAAGAGAGAAGCAAATCTTTAAATCTCTCCCAGCATTCATAAAATGTTTCATGGTCTTTTTGCTGGAAATTACTAATGTGCCTTTTCAAAAAGTTAGTCCTTTGTGCGGGAAAGAATTTTTTCAAGAATTCTCTTTGCATATCATGCCATGTTCCTAACGATCTTGGTCTCAAGGAGTTCAGCCATGTTTTGGCTTTATCCTTCAAGGAAAAAGGAAACAAGGTTAATTTAAGGACATCTTCCGATACATTTGGCACTCTAAATGTGATACTAATTTCCTCAAAATTCTTAAGATGAAGATAAGGGTTCTCGGATTCCATTCCATGATACTTTGGCAGCAATTGAATTACTCCTGGTTTGATTTCAAAGTGTCCTACATTTTCAGGAATAATCATGCATGAAGGTTGACTAGTCCTAGTGGGATGTAAGTATTGTCGAAGTGTCATAACTGGGGGTCTACCTTCATTACCATGGTGACTTCCTACATCATCATCAGCCATCTCACCAGATCTGAGATTTTGCGAAAAAGTTTCAATAATGTGATCTAAGGAATTGTCAAAAGATTGTCGACTCAGACGTCCAGTGTTGTCCCTATTCCAACCTAGCATACAAAATTTCAGAGTTTATTTATTTATTTATTTATTTTTAATGATTACCCTTGATCTTTTCTTAAAGTTCTTATCAATTTTCAAGTAGCAACAAGGGTTAATGAGATATGATGATAATAAAATTCTGATTCTAAACAAAAAAATTAAACACAGAAAATTTAAAGCAGACAGCAGCAAAGTTTATATTAATTTAATGGTCGTAAAAGTATCAGAATATCAATCAGACCATTCAGATGAAAGAAACATGTGTCCTACAGCAGCCGACGAAATTGGAGTGCAATCAGACGGTGGATTACTCAGATATCAGAGTTTGATGCAGACTGTGCAGGAAATAAAAACAGCAGAAAATTTTTTTTTTTGAAAGAAAAAGACTAAATAATAAGATACTGATTAAATCTAAAATTATACTAATAAATAAGCCGTTCTCCGGCAACGGCGCCAAAAACTTGATGCAAAAATAAAATTGTTCTCCCAAGTGCAGGAGAATCGCACAAGTAGTAAAATCTCGGGAGTCCGAGGTCGAATCCTCAGGGAACGATCTATAGATTATTAGCGTAATTTTTAGATGTAATTTTTAGTTAAATAAATTTGTGGATTAAAATGATGTTTTGGTTTTCAGAAATTAAATGCAAAGAACAATAAACAAAATTCAATGAAATAAAAATGGTAGGGATCTGGAATCCCCCTTGATGATATTGCATTCAAGGAATAAACTCTATGGTTCTTGATTAAAGATTAAATGTAAGATAGATCTAATCATGGTATACATTTCATGAACATATGAACTCAATTTCTAAGCATCCGTCGTGCTTTCTACGTCTACGACGAATCAAATACTAAAGCAATCCATATATCAATAATCATAATCCATTAAAGTCTATCTATGAAATAACTACGCATGAATCAAGAACATATCAATAAATATAAACCATTGAAAGTAAAAGTTTAGAGTTTACTTCAAAGAGCAATACATCAAAGGTTCCTCCATCACCCTCCCTAAGAAATTAGCCGCTCATTGAAAACATTAATCCCCCTTTCATTTTCTTTCTTTTTTTTTTTCTTTTTCTTTTTCGGAAACAGGGTCTCCCCTGTTTCCCTTCTCTGTTTTTTCAAATCTTCCGAATGAGGGATGATCCGTTTCAGCCGAGGGAGCCCTCTTATAAGCTGCTATGAGTCCCTGATCCCACGGAATACGTGGAGATGCCGAGTATCCCGGACGCGAGAAGGCCGATTGCGGGATCTGAGGATGCTGGAACGTGTGGACTGCGAGATCTGGGAACTGCTGAAGATCGATTGAAGGAGGTTGAATGCGGAAATCTCGGGATGTTGGGATCTCATGCTGAAGATGAAGCTTGGACCGCTGGCGTTTGGGATTTGAATGGCTGGATCGAATGCAGGAGATGGGGCGCGGACGAGTGCTGGATCATCGCCAAAGGAAGCTGAGACGCGTGGATGGCTGGACTTTGCTGGGAGGGTGATTCGCTTGCTTAATCCGGAAGAGGTAGACTGCGAGGAAGACGGAGGCTGAATCTTGGGAGATTCTGGTTCACGGACGTGGCATGCTGGGAATTGCACGGACACGATCTGAGGGGGTTGATCACGGACGGCTGGGAGGAAGAATTGTGGACGCGGGGACCTAATCACCGAAGCTGGGACGCGTGGGAGGATGCTTGGCGGACGGCTAGGAGGAAGAAGTGTGGACGCGGGGGTGACGGCTGGGATGAACTCCAAAAGCCTTTGAAATGGGGGAAAGAAGAGAATGCTCATTTCTTCCACGCAGACGGAGACGTTGAATAGATGCCGGCTTGCAGAAGACTGAAGCTGCGACGAAGTAGACGGCTGAACTTGACCTCCTCCTAGTGTGCAACTGGGGTCGACCCATGCGGTTGGCTGGTCACCTATAGTGATACATCTTTTTGAACCCAATATGCATTTTAGCTTTGATTTCCGATCACCTGCACCTCACAAAAATATAATATTAATGCGGCAATTTTATCATTATTTGTTAGCAATAATACTAATTTAAGTGATGTATAGATCACACTTTTGTGCTCTCATCAATGATCACCAGGCCGTCCGATCATGGGAGAAAGAAGGGTTCATATGATGGTGTGCGTGCAGAGGGCTAAGCATGAATTTCAGAAAATTTTTATGCGGAAAGAACGGGTTAAACATTTTAACCAAAAACATGCTTGATATTTTAGATATTTTAACTCTGGTACCAGTCGAAGACAGTCTTCAACTGCACATCACATGTGGCGCAGGCTCAGTCCCAATACATAGGGTGACACCCGCGCGTGCCTATCAAAGCACTCATCATATGAGCCCCCGGGTGGAGAGCCACGCTTCGTCACACGATCACGCGTGAGAGTTCCCGAGAATCGGATAGTCTCCACTAATCCTTTACTTTGACACCATATATCACGAAGCCCTCAGATCCTGAGGATTGTGTAATTCAAATCAATATGCATAAATCACAATTTCTTGTGATTTGAAGATTGAGATCATATCTCAACCATAAAAGAGATCAGATCTCTTACCTTTAGAAGGGGGTTCCTTCAAGGATGCTTCGCAGCCGCACAAGCGTCCGGCCTCGATGACTCGTCCACGCGAAGCTCCGGAATGATCAGCTTCCCGGGGAGTGCTAGCTCGCAGGGAGGCAGAAGGTTGGCTGAAAGGGAGAAGGAAGAAGATGGACCTTCACAGCTCAAGAACTCCTTCTTGGGCTTTCACCTTCAGAACTACTCTCTCCTCTCACTCTCTTTCTCTGGTGCTCTCCATGTGTTGGGAAGAAGGAAGAGGGGTGGCCTATTTATAGGCCAAGAAGAAGGTGAGGTGTCCCTATGAGGTGTCCTGTGAGGTGTCCTGCCAGGACACATGTCACACATGCAAGGAAGAGAGATGTCCTGCTCTGCCACGTGTCACGCATGCAAAGGGGTGAGGTGGCCTGGAGGGCGATGTCATGGATGACCTCATGAGGCAGATGAGGTCATGGATGACATCAGGAGGAGTGTGAGGTGTCCAGGCCCGCCACATGTCACACATGCAAGCAAAAGAGGTGTCCTGCTCCACCACGTGTCACGCATGCAAGCAAAAGAGGTGTCCTGCTCCGCCACGTGTCACGCATGCAAAGGGGTGAGGTGGCCGGGATGTGGGTCCCACATACAGTATGTGGGTCCCACCTAAGCAGGACATGGGTCCCACATACAGTATGTGGGTCCCACCTAGGCAGGACGTGGGTCCCACATACAGCATGTGGGTCCCACATAGGGAAGGAAGTCCTAGTCATACTAGGATCATAATTGATTTTAATCCAATTTGACTCAAGCCAAATCTGATTTGGTTGGGACAAATTAGACATTTTCACCAAACCAATTTTGGTGTCAATTACGGTTTTACCAACTTCAAATCATATTTGAATTTGGTCAAGCCCAATCTCTATTACTCAATCAAATTGAGTCTAATCAGTGATCTAATCACCAATTAACTTCTCCAAGCAACAATTGCTTAGGGCAATCAGTCAATCACATTGACTATTTTACCTCTAGACGATTCTCAATCGTCAATCAGCCATTTGATCAATCCAGAAACTTCTAAGCGTGTGACCTCACTGGTTCGAACCTAAGCCGGTAGTACAAGAACACTTCCTGCACTAATCGAAGTAACCATCTAGCAATGGGACCCGACGACCGGATAGGCCGAATAGATGCAAAGCAACATTCTAGAACCTATGGACTATGGTTACTGCATAATTCATCCTCTTGACCAGAAAATGCCCAGGATGGGTTTAGAGTCTGTCTACCCTGAAACGATCCATCCGGAAATATGTTTCAATTCAATAAGTCAAGTGATAGTGATTTGACTTTCCCTGGCCAGGGTACTACTTAATTGAAAACACAAGGCATTCACCCTTATTTCTAAGGGAGGTCAATCCCATCTTGATCTGCAACTGACTACCACAAGTACTTGACTGGACCCAGAAACCTTTCATCGCTGGATTAGAAATTCAGGTAGTCCGGCACCAAAGTACAGTGAGTTGCTTGCAAGCCACCGGTTGCAATCTCAGGTCTAAAGGATACATATACCCATATCCACTCGGAACAACTCTTGACAAGAGAGAGTCCGTCAATTGGTCACGTTCAGTGAACGTACACTACCATTCACTTGTATACCATACTAGTATCTCTATACTCTTTGGTTTGGAAGACAACCAACAAATATGATACACAATGACCTACGCCCGATAATACTATCGTCCTATTAATAGTATATCATACGGTCATGAACATTTAAGGACCTGTGTGACAAAATCATATTTCATTACACAAAGCAGTCCTAAGGACTTCATCACATCGGAGTTTGTGAAGATGTTCTGGTGATGAATAAATACCATGTTATTTATAATTGATTCAAATACATTTACAATCAACAATTGATTGGATTTAGGACATAATTTCCAACAACTCCCACTTGAACTAAAGCCAATCAGTACAGTATCGTATACCCATCTTCAAGTAATGATGGTCAAACTCCTTTACACTGAGGGCCTTAGTGAAGGGGTCGGCTAAGTTATCCTTCCCGTCAATCTTTTGAAGATCAACGTCACCTCGTTCTACTATCTCACGAACCAGGTGATATCTGCGCAGAATGTGCTTGGTGCGCTGGTGAGCTCTTGGTTCCTTGGCCTGAGCGATGGCACCAGTGCTATCCGAATAGACAAGGACTGGTCCACTAAGGGAGGGTGCAACTCCGAGCTCAGCAATGAACTTCCGCAGCTACACAGCTTCCTTTGCCGCATCCAATGCCGCAATGTACTCCGCCTCGCACACAGAGTCCGCTATAGTAGTCTGCTTGGAACTCTTCCAACAGACAGCCCCACCATACAGGGTAAAAACATAACCAGACACAGACTTGCTATCATCACGGTCTGATTGAAAACTTGAATCGGTATAACCGACAAGTCTCAACTCAGTATCTCCATAAACAAGCCACTTATCCTTAGTATTTCTCAAATACTTGAGGATAGTCTTTACAACTTTCCAGTGGCTTTCTCCTGGGTCAGATTGGTACCTACTCACTACTCCTAGTGAATACGCCACATCTGGTCTAGTACAAGTCATAGCATACATAATAGATCCCACAGCAGAGGCATATGGAATTCTACTCATACGCTCTCTTTCTTGGGGAGTTGTGGGGCAATCTCCTTTAGAAAGAGTAATTCCATGACCTATCGGAAGATAGCCTTTCTTGGAATTTTCCATGCTGAAACGTTTCAGCACAGTATTTATGTACATGGATTGGGACAGACCGAGCAACCTCCTAGATCTATCTCTATAGATCTTCATCCCAAGGATGTAGGATGCTTCTCCCAAATCCTTCATGGAGAATTGTGATGAAAGCCATATTTTTACTCCCTGTAGTGCAGCAATGTCATTCCCTATTAGGAGAATATCATCCACATACAGTACAAGAAATAAGACTACCGTACCATTAGCCCATTTGTATATGCAAGGTTCCTCTTCGTTCTTAACGAAGCCATAAGTTTTGATAACCCTGTCAAAACGAATGTTCCAACTCCGAGATGCCTGCTTTAGTCCATATATGGACTTTTGCAGCCTACACACCTTAGACTCATCTGCAGAAATAAAACCTTCAGGCTGTATCATATACACCTGTTCCTCTAAATCTCCATTTAGAAAAGCGGTTTTAACATCCATCTGCCAGATCTCAAAGTCCAGATGGGCCGCAATCGCAAGCATGATCCGAATGGATTTCAGCATTGCCACAGGCGAAAACGTTTCGTCATAGTCAATACCATAACGCTGACGAAATCCCTGGGCAACCAGACGAGCTTTATAGGTTTCCACCTTTCCGTCTGCACCTCTTTTCCGTTTGAAAATCCACTTACACCCTATGGGTTTAAATCCTTCGGGTGGGTCAACCAATGTCCATACATCATTGACCTTCATGGACTCCATTTCAGATTCCATGGCTCCAAGCCATTTATCAGAGTCAGACCTTTGCATAGCATCCATATAGGTGACGGGATCCTCATCGTTCTCATCGAGACCAATGGGATCATCGTCCCGGACAAGAAAACCATAGTATCTATCCGGTTGATGCGGTACTCTACCGGATCGCCTAACGGGTGCAACCTTAATGGGTTCTGAGTTTGATCCAATCAAATCAGACTCTAACGGTTCAGTTCTAGTTGTCTGATCCTCTACCTGTTGAACTTCATCAAGCTCAACCTTAGAGCTGTTCGTTCTTTCACCAAGAAATTTCTTCTCCAAGAAGACAGCTCTATTGCTGACGAACAACCTTTGTTCATTAACCTGGTAGAAATAATACCCTTTGGTTTCTTTTGGGTAGCCGACAAAAAGACATTCTTCCGACCTAGCTTCCAGTTTATCTGCTTTCAAACGACGGACGTAGGCTGGAGACCCCCAAACTTTAAGGTGAGAGAGTACAGGCTTTTGACCGGTCCATATCTCATATGGAGTTTTAGTCACAGATTTACTGGGAACTCTATTAAGAATATAACAAGCGGTCTCAAGTGCATAACCCCAAAATGATAAGGGCAAAACTGTAAACCCCATCATGGATCGGACCATATCCAACAGAGTCCGATTCCTCCTTTCAGACACACCATTATGCTGCGGTGTTCCGGGAGGGGTCCACTGAGAGAGAATCCCATTCTCCTCCAGATATGTCAAGAAATCACTGGAGAGGTATTCACCACCTCGATCAGATCGAAGTATCTTAATACACTGTCCAGTTTGTTTCTCTACTTCATTACGGTATAATTTGAACATTTCAAATGATTCATACTTGTGTTTCATAAGAAACACATACCCATACCGAGATAGGTCGTCGGTAAATGTAATGAAATAGCTGTATCCACCTCTTGCACTAGTGCTCATAGGTCCACATACATCCGAATGTACAAGACCTAATACAGCACCAGCTCGTATACCTTTTCCAGTAAAAGGCGACTTGGTCATTTTTCCAAGAAGACAAGACTCACAGGTAGGTAATGATTCACAATCATTAATATTTAAAATATCCAGTGAGGCCAACCTGTTGATCCTGTTCTTGTTAATATGACCTAGCCTACAATGCCAAAGGTAGATATCAGAGACATCATCAGATCTAGGGCGTTTACTTGTAGTGTACATTACACTAACAGGTTGTGACAATACATAAATGCCATTGTTTAATCGTCCATTGATTACTGTAACACCATTCATAATGATATCATAATAATCCTTCTTTATACAAATTTCATAACCGTTTAAGGCCAAATGACCAACGGAAATGACATTCATTAAGAAACTAGGACAATAGTGACATTCACCAAGGGCAATTATGTGAGAATTTGAAACAATTTGAATATTACCTAATGCAAGAACTGGAACAGTTCTTTCATCTCCAACATTTAGGAATTTCTCATTGTTACCAAAATTCTCAATGACTTGCAGTCCTTTCAACGTATTACAGATATTAAAAGGACTTCCGGTATCCAATACCCAAGTCATCATATCACATACAGAGAAATTATAAGGTGTTATCATATAACCACCTTGACCAGCAACTCTTTGCTGATTTCTCTCATTAGCACTCGAGTTAGCCTGATTCTTAATCAAAGGTCTAGTCGGCTCATCACTATCCAATAGTGATAGGGGGAACTTATAAGAGGACATTTCTGCATAAAGGATAAAACCATGGCCTTATTAGTAAATGAATCAATTAATCTAAAGACATGGATTTTAGTCTAAAGATCCTTCCACTATTTTATACGAATCAGGAGCCTCTACCTCTAATCCGAAGAATTACTCTTAATTCTTTAGTGGGCACTAGAATCCAATAGGCTATACCTGGGCCCGACTTTGGTCGGTATCAACCCAAATACACCTAAAGGTAGGTTCATAACAAATTGCTTCAACTAAACAACTTCTAGTGATCATTCTGCCCCAGGAAGCACTTCAGCGGGCGTATATCGACACTACTAAAAGTCCCGGTCAGGTCCAACCATTAACATGTAGCAATCAATGCAAACTATCTAATAGATGGTCAAGCCCGACTTTGGCCGGTATCCAACCGGACCACCCATTCCAATAGTTGCAACCGACTCATCATTATTGTATGACAATTCCAATGGCCGATACGCACCAGTGCGCGCACGCGCCTCCAATGTATATAGACGTATTGGACTCATTATCACACAACTAATGGGAGGCTATGACGTGGTCATCTCCATTAACCATATCATTTTATGGACCTAATAATTTAGAAGATTTTTATAATAAAAAGCTGACTCAATCCAAATCCTCCCACTGACTTCATAAGTCAGGTATCATAGGAAATAGATTCAAGTCAGTGCACCTAAATCAGTCCAACTGATTTTCTTACAGGCATGGGTCAATTAGAGTCAATCAGAGATCTGATCAAAAGAGATTCACCAAGATAGCCAGGTAAGTGAGATCAGCGGAAGGGTATGCCATTAACTTGACTGGACCGAAACCCAGCAAGTAGCTCCCAATTAAAAACCTACTGATTACAGTTGCCTTTGACACCAGCTGGTTTATCAATTTCAATTCGATCAATATCATAACTCAAGCTCAACCACGAAGCCTAAATCAACATCCATTTGGTCTAATCAAAGACATGGACTTGATCAACTACAACTATTGCAAAGATCAAGAGCAATCTTGACCCAATCTAAGAAACAACTTTAATTAGATTAGATCAACTACTCTACCAAGTTTGATTTCAACCATTGAGTCCAAATCATTTGGATTTGATTTAGCTAACCCATTACCCCATGAATTATGCAATGTCTTAGACATTCAAATCACATTTAAAGTCTAGGATCTATATCATTACTCAATTCATAATTAAGTATATTACATTATTCATGTCTTATCTTTGTTTTGCATGCTCCGTAACTTTAAATCGTTAAAACACTTTTAAGATTCAAGTTAATCATGCAAACAAACATGTTCATTCATCATATGAATAACATAATGAAATAATATAATTAGTTTACATCATATGTAAAAGATCACATCTTGCATAGATATTTGATATTACAAAGAACCTGGACGGGCTCTGATACCACTGATGGTGTGCGTGCAGAGGGCTAAGCATGAATTTCAGAAAATTTTTATGCAGAAAGAACGGGTTAAACATTTTAACCAAAAACATGCTTGATATTTTAGATATTTTAACTCTGGTACCAGTCGAAGACAGTCTTCAACTGCACATCACATGTGGCGCAGGCTCAGTCCCAATACATAGGGTGACACCCGCGCGTGCCTATCAAAGCACTCATCATATGAGCCCCCGGGTGGAGAGCCACGCTTCGTCACACGATCACGCGTGAGAGTTCCCGAGAATCGGATAGTCTCCACTAATCCTTTGCTTTGACACCATATATCACAAAGCCCTCAGATCCCGAGGATTGTGTAATTCAAATCAATATGCATAAATCACAATTTCTTGTGATTTGAAGATTGAGATCATATCTCAACCATAAAAGAGATCAGATCTCTTACCTTTAGAAGGGGGTTCCTTCAAGGATGCTTCGCAGCCGCACAAGCGTCCGGCCTCGATGACTCGTCCACGCGAAGCTCCGGAATGATCAGCTTCCCGGGGAGTGCTAGCTCGCAGGGAGGCAGAAGGTTGGCTGAAAGGGAGAAGGAAGAAGATGGACCTTCACAGCTCAAGAACTCCTTCTTGGGCTTTCACCTTCAGAACTACTCTCTCCTCTCACTCTCTTTCTCTGGTGCTCTCCATGTGTTGGGAAGAAGGAAGAGGGGTGGCCTATTTATAGGCCAAGAAGAAGGTGAGGTGTCCCTATGAGGTGTCCTGTGAGGTGTCCTGCCAGGACACATGTCACACATGCAAGGAAGAGAGATGTCCTGCTCCGCCACGTGTCACGCATGCAAAGGGGTGAGGTGGCCTGGAGGGCGATGTCATGGATGACCTCATGAGGCAGATGAGGTCATGGATGACATCAGGAGGAGTGTGAGGTGTCCAGGCCCGCCACATGTCACACATGCAAGCAAAAGAGGTGTCCTGCTCCACCACGTGTCACGCATGCAAGCAAAAGAGGTGTCCTGCTCCGCCACGTGTCACGCATGCAAAGGGGTGAGGTGGCCGGGATGTGGGTCCCACATACAGTATGTGGGTCCCACCTAAGCAGGACATGGGTCCCACATACAGTATGTGGGTCCCACCTAGGCAGGACGTGGGTCCCACATACAGTATGTGGGTCCCACATAGGGAAGGAAGTCCTAGTCATACTAGGATCATAATTGATTTTAATCCAATTTGACTCAAGCCAAATCTGATTTGGTTGGGGCAAATTAGACATTTTCACCAAACCAATTTTGGTGTCAATTACGGTTTTACCAACTTCAAATCATATTTGAATTTGGTCAAGCCCAATCTCTATTACTCAATCAAATTGAGTCTAATCAGTGATCTAATCACCAATTAACTTCTCCAAGCAACAATTGCTTAGGGCAATCAGTCAATCACATTGACTATTTTACCTCTAGACGATTCTCAATCGTCAATCAGCCATTTGATCAATCCAGAAACTTCTAAGCGTGTGACCTCACAGGTTCGAACCTAAGCCGGTAGTACAAGAACACTTCCTGCACTAATCGAAGTAACCATCTAGCAATGGGACCCGACGACCGGATAGGCCGAATAGATGCAAAGCAACATTCTAGAACCTATGGACTATGGTTACTGCATAATTCATCCTCTTGACCAGAAAATGCCCAGGATGGGTTTAGAGTCTGTCTACCCTGAAACGATCCATCCGGAAATATGTTTCAATTCAATAAGTCAAGTGATAGTGATTTGACTTTCCCTGGCCAGGGTACTACTTAATTGAAAACACAAGGCATTCACCCTTATTTCTAAGGGAGGTCAATCCCATCTTGATCTGCAACTGACTACCACAAGTACTTGACTGGACCCAGAAACCTTTCGTCGCTGGATTAGAAATTCAGGTAGTCCGGCACCAAAGTACAGTGAGTTGCTTGCAAGCCACCGGTTGCAATCTCAGGTCTAAAGGATACATATACCCATATCCACTCGGAACAACTCTTGACAAGAGAGAGTCCGTCAATTGGTCACGTTCAGTGAACGTACACTACCATTCACCTGTATACCATACTAGTATCTCTATACTCTTTGGTTTGGAAGACAACCAACAAATATGATACACAATGACCTACGCCCGATAATACTATCGTCCTATTAATAGTATATCATACGGTCATGAACATTTAAGGACCTGTGTGACAAAATCATATTTCATTACACAAAGCAGTCCTAAGGACTTCATCACATCGGAGTTTGTGAAGATGTTCTGGTGATGAATAAATACCATGTTATTTATAATTGATTCAAATACATTTACAATCAACAATTGATTGGATTTAGGACATAATTTCCAACATCATAACCCTCTTTTGCCATTCAATGGGATCTCTTATGGCATGTAGGGGTGCCACTGTGATTTAATCCTTGAAGATGAACTACTAAAAGAAGATTAAAAGTAGTTTTAATCTTTGTAATTAAATCTAAAATCATGGATATATTTAGATCAGATTTAAAAGAGATTTATGATTGATTTAGTTGCTGTTTTTACATGATTAATTAGATCTAAAAAATAGAATGCATGTGATGCATGAGATCTAGGTAAATTCATGTTGATGTATATGTGATATAAAGAATATGAATAAATCTAAAATCATAAACTTGTTTAGATTATATCTAAATAAAATTTATAATTCATTTATTTTCTGATTTTGTATGACAAATCAAATCTGAAAACAAATGCATATGATGTATGTTGTTTAAGTTAATTCATATGAGTTTGTATATGTGATATATGGACATAAATCATTTAAGATTTAAACATGAATTAAATTTGAATTTTAACATGATTAATTACAAATCTTAGATCTGAAAAATAAGTTTTAAGAATTGAAACTTTGTAGTTAGTATGTAATTAAGAATAATGCAATGATCTGAATTTTCATAAACTTACACTTAATTAAGAATTAAGTGATGATGAAAACCTAGATCTAGAATTGTGAACTCAATTCAACGACATTGCATAATTCATGGGGCATTTGGGTTAGCTCAAATCAAGTTCTTAAGATTAGGTTAGACCTAGGGTTAGAATCAAACATGGTTCAATTAGAGTTAATTGATCAAATCTAATTAAGTAGTAACTAGATTAGGTCAAGAAAACTCTAGGTCAAATACAATAGTTGTAGATTGATCAATTCCATATCTTTGATCAGACCAAGATGGAACTTGATTTAGGCTCCGTGGTTGAGCCCGAGTCATTAGGATGGTCAAAATCAAAATTGATTAACCAATCGGTGTCTAAGGTAAATTTGGCAGACTCGACCGATGGTTTTTAATTAGGAGCTACTTGCACTGATACGTCTTTGTCGAGTTAATGGCATATCCCTTCCACCGATCTCACTTACCTGGCCGATTTGGTCAATCATTTTTGATTGGATCATTTAATGATTCGAGTTAACCCATGCCTATAAGAAAAATCAGTTTGACTGATTTAGATGCCTCCTTAACTGGTTTGAATCTAATTCTTTATAATCTGACTTGGTGAAGTCAGTGAAAGAATTTAGGTTAACCGGATCTTCTTATCTACCCTAATTTAATTCTCTAAAATTATTAGATCCTTAAAATGAAATAGTTATGGGGATAACTAGGTCATAGCCTCCCATTAAGTTAGATGATAATGAGTCCAATGTTTCGATAATCAATGGAGGCGCCACATGCCTAGTGCTTATCGGGCATTGGAATTGTCAGTTGATATATGATGAGTCGAGTGTACCTTCAATAGATGGTCAGGTGGGCCGAGCCACACTCGGGCTTGGTCATCTATTAGTTGATTACACGGAACCCTATCATTTAATAGTTGGACCTAACCAGAATCTTCGGTGGAGGCGTGATAGTCAACTTTAAAGACCACGCAATAGCACGTATCTAATAGGATAGTGATTACGGGTATCGATCCACAGGGATTGGGATACAGTTGTTTTCTTAAAAATAAAAATATTTAAAAAGATGAGTTTGTGAAGACTATTAAACTAAGCAATTTAATAAAAGAAAATGCAATTAAAGGGATATCAGTTTAAGGGAACCTAGGGCAAGAAATTCACCACTAACATCGGAACAAGGATTAATTATATTTTTAATTTATTCTTGGATAAATATGCAAATTGGCTACAAGCCTAATAAGCATTCGAATAAAATTTCACAAAAGTAATTTGGGCATAATCCATCTTCAGTTGGCATGAAATGTCTACCCTAACTAAGGTGGCAGCACATCGCATCTTCCCTAAGCATGGACTATCTTATATTTACCTAGTGATCATGAAGAACAGTTGTACGAACATCATACTTAAAATCACAGAAATTAAATATGATTCAAAAGAAGATATCCATTAAAAACAATAAGTTCATACAACCCCAAGAATATAAAATAAAATATAAAACCCGTGTCCCTTTTGTTAGGGCTGCATCCAGCCCTAGTGAGAAGATCAGCCTTCCATGAAAAATTGAACAGCTGCACTGCAGGGGGACTTCATGATGATTGGCTCCTCCCTTCTCTGTCTCCCGTGAGAACTCCTCCGAAGGATGAATGGGATCCACCGGATCCCTTTGAATGGTTCCAAAAGAGAATACCCCTTCTGTTCACGTCTGGGCTTTTTATAGGCTGCAAACTCCCTCTTTCCTCCTCTGTTTCGAGTGCAGATAAGGATGAAGACGTGGTGGGATAAGGATGCGGTTGTTAACTTGATGTGGCTGAGAAGGAATCCAGATTGGGATGAAGGTGGATCACGGACGACAAGGATGATTTGTTAATCCAAATGCTGGGAAGTTGGGGAGCAGAGGATGCTGGGAAAATCCGGAACGTTCGGAAAGCTCATCCGGCCTGACTATGGGATAAGGATGAAGCTTGGACGTGGAGTGCGGAAGATATGTAATCCGAACGGGAGAAAATCTGGGAGTATTCCGGAAGGGAAGAAGCTGGGAATTCGGTTGGATTGGATGATGGGATGAATCCGTAGATGATTCGGCTGATGGTTGGGAGGAAACCGTGGACTAAGTTGGGATGCTCATGGAGGAGAATATCATGGGAGAGACGTTGGGAGGAGCTGGATCTTACGAACGGATTGAACGTGAAACAGGGGAGATAAGTTGGGATCTCGGCTGAAACAGAGGAATCCGAAAGAGGATTTGCTGGCTGGGACGTTGTGGATGAAGTTCACGCTGAGAAGACTTGATCCTTTGATGCTTGGAGGTTTGTGAGATTTGATTTTATCCTGTGGAGATGGAATCAATTCCGAACGGGAAGAGGAAACGAATTCATGAGCTGGGATGTTCGGAAGGAATCAAGTGAAAGGTGGAATGTGGGAGGAAATTGGATACGGATGAATCTGGGAGATATAGGATGTTGTCCACGGTTGAGATGAAGATGAGAAGAAACGTGGGGTGCTGGGATTTGAGTGGATCACGGAAGAAGAGGGAATGAGCTGGAACTTTATTCCGAAGGAAGAGGATGCTGGGATCTAGCGGAAGAAGCTGGATTTTTGAATCCATCCCGTGGATCATGCTGAGAAGGATGTGAATTTAATTTGGCTGGGTTGGTTCGGAAGAGATGGAGCTTAGATTCGGAATGGGATACGGGGGCTGGGAGTGTTGCTGTTAGCTGGGAACAAGACCTTTAGACGCGGGGAAGAATACACGTGATCTTGGATAGCCATGTGTTGAAAAGGGAATTGGGAAGTTTGGACATGTAGGGAGACTTGTTTTTGATAGGTGAATGTGCGAAGAAAAGAAAAGAATTTGATGAAGTGCAGTGTGGGTTTAAGCATCATTCAATTTGACTTGACCTACATACATAAGGCTTAATCAATAAATACATAAGTAAATCTCGAATAATTTATTAAAATGCAATGATGAAGGTAACACAATTTTTTTAGTTAAATTTATAAAATATGTAAATTAAAATAATGATAAGTGCCATGAATAAGATATTAGTTTATGCATTATTTAGCACTTATCACACCCCCCAACCTACTTTTTGCTAGTCCTCGAGCAAAATAAAAACTAACTCACTTTCGCAGGAATCGCGATTGCATTTACCGTATGCAATAAGGCTTTAAACCCCTAGGTGGCCCTAGTGGACGAGTTTTGTCTCGTGAGGGTTTCCGGCTCAGATACCCACAAACTGCTATTTAAAGAGTTTATTTTATAAAATCTAATTTCAAATGCATAAGTGCAAAGAATTTAAAAAGCACACAAAGTTTTAATTACTAAGTCAGCCCAAATCCTAGGTCAAAATGCAACTTAAGTTAAAGTCATTAAGTTTCCGTTAGAGAGTTGTAAGGCTAATTTATACTTGGGTGCTCGGTGATGTCTGGACCATACACAAGCTAAGGCTTTAGATTCTCCAAAATACTGCTAAAACTAGTAGTTTCCAAGAATTGGTCAGATAAGACCTAATCACTGATTCAGAATCATCCTACCTTGCAGGATTTCGAGAGTTGTGGATGTTTACTTTAATACCTCATGGGCTTTATCTGTAATATTCCAGTTTACTCGAATGTTTACAACGACGGCTTTCACACTATCGTCTTTTTCAAGGTCAATATTATTTTCTCTTTTTCTCTTTTTTTTTATTTTTTTTTATTTTTTATTTTCTTTATTATTTTTTTTATTTTATATTTATTACGCACTTTTACTCTTGTAATGATTCCTCCATGTAACGAGCATTCAATCAACACTCCCACACTAGATAGCATAAGGTGTTAGGCATCAAGACTCCCCTACGGACCTATGCTCGGATTCATCATTGCAAGCCCGCTGACCTTTGCAATAGGTAGCCCTTTTCGATGTACCTGACTAAATTCGCTTCTTTTTTTTTTTTAATAGCGAATTAGATAGGTATGATTCATCAGGACTCAAGGTTGCTATCAGACTTAACAACATCATGTTAAACCTAACCCTTAGAAGTGCAGGCCATACGTGCTGTGAAATTTCAAAGTAAAAATTATCTTACAACTCGCAAAAAGAATTTTTAATGAAAAGAACTCAAATTGACTTATTCCTGACTAATCAGTGGGCTTTTTAGATTTTATATACTTTGTGATCATTTCAGCACTAAGGCATAGAAATTAGGTTTTTTTTTTTGAAATTCACTTTTTTTTTTGAAATTCACTTAAAAATGTGAAAATGCGAAAAATTCCTTTAAAAATTCGAATCCTATACCCCCCAACCTAGATCAGACATTGTCCTCAATGTTTTTTTTAATATTATATTATTATTTTTATTTTTTTATTTATTTTTTATTTATTTTTTTATTTTAGTTTGGACGAAAATATGATGCAAATGGAGGATAGAAGCATTTTACCGTAGTTGCATCAGTAATATGAGGGATCCTGTTAATGAAAATGCAAAAATAACCTATGAAAATTGGGTTGCCTCCCAACAAGCGCTAAGTTTAACGTCTTCAGCCAGACACAGCGCATCCTTATCAAATCATACCGGGTATAGTTGATTCTAATGTTCTGATCTCAGCTCGAATATTCCTAAGGGTCCGTTCTATTTCAGGGTCAAAAGGTAATAGTTTAGGAGATCTGGAACGACACCCTAGCATGCACCAATACTTTTCTGATCAATCAAGTGCAGTCAAGCATGCATTAAAAGAAAAACACATCAAATCCTTGTATTTACCCTAAAATCACTAGACAGCTCCTAACTGGTTTGAAGAGGGCACCTAAGCCTCCAATCCGGTCTAATGAACTTAGTTGACCAGGTAAGCTCCCAAGTAAGTGGGGGGGTCACGATGCGTTCGCAAAGGTCCCACTTAAAAACCACTTGCCTCGAACAGATGAACTGTCTTCCTTAAGGGACAAAGCTTGCCTAGACATCAACTGAGCCACAGAGCGAAATTGGTACAACTTTCGGTGATCTTCATCCTATTGAGCTCGAATGTCCCTAGGAGCCAATGTCTAATTGATTTTAATTAATGTGATAGCTATGTGAGAATTGATTCACCTAATTTGGGCAAGAATCTGGTGATGAAATCCAGTTCTTATCTTGTTGGGGTGATTATCCTTAATATGTGTGGATTAATTGGTGTATGTGTATCAAGCATGCATTCACACTTTTACTAAAATTAAAATCAAACAATCACCACAAAATTTCAAGCAAACTGGGAATCAATTTAAATAAGAAAGGTTTAGAGGTTACCAAAGAAAATTTTCCCAGCAAATTTTTTTTTTATGTTTTAAGGCAAACCTCTACAGCATTCCTTTTCCAGCAGTTCCCTTTTTGATCGTCCCAGATGTCTTCTTCGATTCCTGATTAAATAATACCAAAATAAAAATCAAGAATTAGTAAGAAAGAAGAAAGGGGATAATTAAAGTATCAAAAATAGAAAATATTTTTATTTTATTTTAGAGCTATATATATATTTATTATTATTATTATTATTTTGAATTTTTTTTTATGAAGAGAAAAACAACTATGCTAACAATCCCCGGCAACGGCGCCAAAAATTGATAGTCAACTTTAAAGACCACGCAATAGCACGTATCTAATAGGATAGTGATTACGGGTATCGATCCACAGGGATTGGGGTACAGTTGTTTTCTTAAAAATAAAAATATTTAAAAAGATGAGTTTATGAAGACTATTAAACTAAGCAATTTAATAAAAAAAATGCAATTAAAGGGATATCAGTTTAAGGGAACCTAGGGCAAGAAATTCACCACTAACATCGGAACAAGGATTAATTATATTTTTAATTTATTCTTGGATAAATATGCAAATTGGCTACAAGCCTAATAAGCATTCGAATAAAATTTCACAAAAGTAATTTGGGCATAATCCATCTTCAGTTGGCATGAAATGTCTATCCTAATCTAAGGTGGCAGCACATCGCATCTTTCCTAGGCATGGACTATCTTATATTTACCTAGTGATCATGAAGAACAGTTGTACGAACATCATACTTAAAATCATAGAAATTAAATATGATTCAAAAGAAGATATCCATTAAAAACAATAAGTTCATACAACCCCAAGAATATAAAATAAAATATAAAACCCGTGTCCCTTTTGTTAGGGCTGCATCCAGCCCTAGTGAGAAGATCAGCCTTCCATGGAAAATTGAACAGCTGCACTGCAGGGGGACTTCATGATGATTGGCTCCTTCCTCCCGTCGGCTCTCTCCTCCCTTCTCTGTCTCCCGTGAGAACTCCTCCGAAGGATGAATGGGATCCACCAGATCCCTTTGAATGGTTCCAAAAGAGAATACCCCTTCTGTTCACGTCTGGGCTTTTTATAGGCTGCAAACTCCCTCTTTCCTCCTCTGTTTCGAGTGCAGATAAGGATGAAGATGTGGTGGGATAAGGATGCGGTTGTTAACTTGATGTGGCTGAGAAGGAATCCAGATTGGGATGAAGGTGGATCACGGACGACAAGGATGATTTGTTAATCCAAATGCTGGGAAGTTGGGGAGCAGAGGATGCTGGGAAAATCCGGAACGTTCGGAAAGCTCATCCCGCCTGACTATGGGATAAGGATGAAGCTTGGACGTGGAGTGCGGAAGATATGTAATCCGAACGGGAGAAAATCTGGGAGTATTCCGGAAGGGAAGAAGCTGGGAATTCGGTTGGATTGGATGATGGGATGAATCCGTAGATGATTCGGCTGATGGTTGGGAGGAAACCGTGGACTAAGTTGGGATGCTCACGGAGGAGAATATCATGGGAGAGACGTTGGGAGGAGCTAGATCTTACGAACGGATTGAACATGAAACAGGGGAGATAAGTTGGGATCTCGGCTGAAACAGAGGAATCCGAAAGAGGATTTGCTGGCTGGGACGTTGTGGATGAAGCTCACGCTGAGAAGACTTGATCCTTTGATGCTTGGAGGTTTGTGAGATTTGATTTTATCCTGTGGAGATGGAATCAATTCCAAACGGGAAGAGGAAACGAATTCATGAGCTGGGATGTTCGGAAGGAATCAAGTGAAAGGTGGAATGTGGGAGGAAATTGGATACGGATGAATCTGGGAGATATAGGATGTTGTCCACGGTTGAGATGAAGATGAGAAGAAACGTGGGGTGCTGGGATTTGAGTGGATCACGGAAGAAGAGGGAATGAGCTAGAACTTTATTCCGAAGGAAGAGGATGCTGGGATCTAGCGGAAGAAGCTGGATTTTTGAATCCATCCCGTGGATCATGCTGAGAAGGATGTGAATTTAATTTGGCTGGGTTGGTTCGGAAGAGATGGAGCTTAGATTCGGAATGGGATACGGGGGCTGGGAGTGTTGCTGTTAGCTGGGAACAAGACCTTTAGATGCGGGGAAGAATACACGTGATCTTGGATAGCCATGTGTTGAAAAGGGAATTGGGAAGTTTGGACATGTATGGAGACTTGTTTTTGATAGGTGAATGTGCGAAGAAAAGAAAAGAATTTGATGAAGTGCAGTGTGGGTTTAAGCATCATTCAATTTGACTTGACCTACATACATAAGGCTTAATCAGTAAATACATACGTAAATCTCGAATAATTTATTAAAATGCAATGATGAAGGTAACACAATTTTTTTAGTTAAATTTATAAAATATGTAAATTAAAATAATGATAAGTGCCATGAATAAGATATTAGTTTATGCATTATTTAGCACTTATCAAAGCGTCACACGCCTACCAAAGAGACTGGGGCAAAATTATCACTAGAAATTGTTTGGTGAAACAATTGGTTCAGAAACTATCAATAGGTGCATATGGGTTGGTCGAGCCACACTCGGGCCCATATGCGATCAATTGGGTTCTAGTGTTCACTAAAGATTTAAGTGTAATTCTTCGAATTTGAGGTAGAGGCTACAAATTTGTATAAAATAGTGGGAGGACCTTTAGACTAAAGTCCAAGTCTTTAGGGTATTGTCAATTCATATACTGATAGCCAATTTTTTTTATGCAGAAATGGCTACTAGTTTGTCACTTCGTTCATTGTTGGATAATGACAAGTTGACTGGACCCAATTTCAATAACTGGCTTAGAAAACTTAAGATTGTGCTAGAGCATGAACGGATCCTTTATGTGATAATGGATCCAGCACCTGAGCAGCCTGCTGGTAATGCATGAGGTACGATCAGAGAAACTTATCAGAAGTGGCTCAATGACCGTATCACTGTTCGATGCATTATGCTTGCTGTAATGAGCGACGAGTTCAATCGCTAGATCGAGAATGCCCAGCTCGAAGAAATTGTTCAAGTGTTGAACGAATCTTTTAGCACTCTGACGACGTTGAAAGGCACAAGACTAGTTGTGCTATTTTCAGCACACGGATGAAGGATGGGGCATCGGTGACTGATCATGTATTATACATGATTGAGTTGATCGAGCGCCTGAGCACTCTCGGTTTTTTCCTTCATGATCAATTGGGAAAAGATGCTATACTGAACTCTCTTTCTGGTTTGTACCGCCCACTTCTCATCAATTTTCGTATGACGAAACCGGTAGTAAATTATCACAAATTGGTGGGTTTACTACAAACTTTTGAGAAAGATCACCAACTCCTAAAAGGGTCGGTGAATTTAGTGGGAGGTTCGTCCAAGGGTCGTGGTCCCTTTAAGAAAGGGAAGAAGAAAAACAAAAATCAAAAGAAAAAGGTGCATCATGCTGAGTAGAGTCAGACTAAGAAGAAGAAGGCTGATCAGAGTAAGGCAGAGTGCTTCTACTATAAGAAGCAAGGGCATTGGAAGAGGAATTGTCCTCTGTACATTGCATCTCTTGATTCGAACAATTCTAAGAAAAGTAGAAAATCAGTTGTCAATCAAGGTATTTATATGATAACGCCTTGTAATTTTTCTATTTGTGATAATTCGACTTGGGTATTGGATACCGGTAGTCTTTTTAATATTTGCAATTCGTTGTAGGGACTTCAAGTCAGTGAGAGGTTTGAAGAAGGAGAAAGATTCCTAAATGTTGGAGATGGAAGACCTGTTTCAGTTCTAGCTTTAGAAATTCTTAAACTTGTATTCAGCTCTCATGTAAATATCCTTAGTGATTGTCACTATTGTCTAAGTTTTTTATTGAATGTCATTTCTGTAGGCCTTTTGGCCAAAAATGGGTATGAAATATCAATAAAAAAGGATTATTGCAATATCATTTGGAATGGTGTTGCTCTAATGAATGGAATGCTGAGTAATGACATTTACATTTTATCACAGCCTGTTCATGTAATGTACAAGTCCAATAAGCGCCCTAGAATAGATAATGTCACGGATGTCTACCTTTGGCATCATAGGCTAGGTTATATTAACAAGAACAGGATGAACGTGTTAAATAAAGAGGGAATCCTCAATGTTAATGATTATGAATCATTAACAACCTGTGAATCATGCCTTCTTGGTAAGATGACCAAGTCATCTTTTACTGAAAAAGGTGAACGAGCTAATGACTTATTGACCCTAGTACATTCTGATGTATGTGGGCCAATGAGCACAAATGCTAGAGGCGGATATGCATATTTCATTACTTTCACAGACGACCTTTCGAGGTATGGTTATGTCTATTTAATGAGACATAAATCTGAAGCATTTAAAATATTCAAATTGTATCATAATGAAGTAGAAAAACAAACTGGAAAGCGTATTAAAACTCTTCGATCAGATCGAGGGGGTGAATACCTTTCCAATGAGTTTTTGACATATCTGGAAGAGAATGAGATTCTTTTCCAATGGACTCCTCCTGGTACACCGCAGTATAACGGCATGTCCAAAAGGAGAAATCGAACTCTATTAGATATGGTTCGAACCATGATGGGGTTGCTGATCTGCCCATATCCTTTTGAGGATATGCACTTGAGTCAGCCTATTATATACTTAATAAGGTTCCAAGTAAATCTGTGAATAAAACACCACATGAGATGTGGACGGGACGAAAATCAGTACTCTCTCACCTTAGGGTTTGGAGGTGTCCGGCGTACGTCAAACGTTTGAAGATAGACAAACTTGAACCCAAGTTTGACAAATATTTCTTTGTCGGTTACCCTAAATAAACTAAAGGATATTATTTATACCTTGCTGAAGAACAAAAGTTGTTTGTAAGCAATAGAGCTGTTTTCTTAGAGAAAGAATTCCTTAGTGAAGGAACTAATAGCTCTAATGTTAAACTTAGAGAAGTTCAGATCCGACACCATTCACTGAACCAATTGAGTCGGATTTGATTAGATCAGATCCAGAACCCATCTTAGATGCACCATTAAGGCGATCTGGTAGAGTACCACGTCAGCCGGACAGATACTATGGTTTCTTGGTCCAGAACGGGGATCCTGTCGAACTTGATGAAAACGATGAAGATCCGATCACCTACATGGATGCAATGCAGAGATATGACTCTGATGCATGGCTTGGAGCCATGCAATCCGAAATGGAATCCATGAAGGTCAATGATGTATGGACATTAGTTGACCCACCCGAAGGGATTAAACCCATAGAGTGTAAGTGGATTTTCAAAAGAAAACGAGGTGCAGACGGAAAGGTAGAGACCTATAAAGCCCGTCTGGTTGCCAAAGGATATCGTCAGCATTATGGTATTGACTATGACAAGACGTTTTCTCCTATGGCAATGCTCAAATCCATTCGGATTATGCTTGCGATAGCAGCACACTTAGATTATAAAATCTGGCAAATGGATGTAAAGACCGTCTTTTTCTAAATGGAGATTTAGAAGAGGAGGTGTATATGATGCAACCTGAAGGTTTTATATCTACAAATGAGTCTAAGGTGTGCAAGCTTCACGGAGTTGGAACATACGATTTGATAAGGTGATCAAATCGTATGGCTTC